>NC_090178.1:5488201-5763201 GCF_024679245.1 Pseudorasbora parva
CTCTTAAGCCGTATTGAGTCCTGCTGACAACATGTGGGCTGATTCGCCGCTAAAGGAATATTCCAGGTTAAATACAACTTAAACTCTGTCGATTGCTGCGTTCCTGCAGTCTGTAGAGCTCGAGTAAAAGCATTGCTGTGTGCAATAATGAATTTACAGTGAAGGTGTACGAGTCAACGTCACCAAACCGGCATGAGTTTGTCATATTGCAGTCCAAAATGTATGATACCATATCATTTGCATCAAGAAAGTGAAACCTGTTTTTGAAGAGCATCATGTTAATCAAGCACATTTACAATTGCAATTATTTTTACTGTATTTTACATTTACTGTAATGCAAAAGGAGTTCTCATTACAGTAATGTGCACTGTGAAGATTAAAATGAGTGCTGTCCCGATTCATCTCATCTAAAATAAAAGCTTGTGTTTACTTAATGTGTGTGTACTGTGTGTAATTCTGTGTATAGATATACACATACATGCATGTATATATTTAAGAAAACTCTCTTTATTTATATATAATATAAATTATATAAATATATACATGCAAATATTTATTAAATATATACATAATAATTTTACAGTATACACACATTGTGTAAACAAACTTATTTTGGATGTGATTAATCGATTTGACAGCACTAAATAAAATACTATTTCAGTCTTTTATACTTCAGAATTGCATGTTTAATTCATTGTAACTCGCTGAGTGTTTGTAATTGTTTGTGAAATTTACTAGCAAATAAATTCAACACCAATTGTTTTCATTAAATTTAACATGTTTTTTTAACTAGTTTGAGAAATGGTGATTAAATGTGCTAATAAAAACTGTAAAATATATGCGTAAAATATATGCACACTATATAATTGATAATAAGTTACGACTTATTATAATAACTCAAATAAGTTAAACAATTGTTTATAGGTTTATATAATATAATATGCATAACTATGTTTTCAGTGGTGTTTAAAGACCTTACATGAACCTTTATGTTTTTATTACCTTAGCCTGAGCCGTTTCTATCTTTATACACCACAGGTCCGCTTACAGTGAAGTCGCCATCATGCTTCTACGGTCGCCCTAAAAGGATAATCTTCTCTACAGAGCGCTAGTCGCTCTCAGCTGTCTCAGACAACATCTTTGTCCTGTGTCAGCCACCGTAGTTTCGAAAGGGAGGGGTGAGCAGTGGGCAGTTGCAGTTCCCAACCTCACCACTAGATACCGTTAAAATTCACTACTGTTGTCAGTGATAGAAGTATTTGAAATGAACATGATTTCTTAATGTTTAGTGACATATCAGGGCCATTTTATGATTGAAATACATTTCTTACAGTTCCTACAAACGTCCAAGTTGATTGTACTTAACTTTTTTTATAGTGAATTTTGTATGCAAATATCTGTCTCGTTTGATGATGCTGTCGTTTTTTGAAAGCAATAAGCTTTCACATTATGTCTAAGAACAGCCTATGGCGTGGTAAAATCATTGTAAATGCTTTTTGTGGCTTGTTTCTTTAGCAAACACACACATGCACAATATGCGTTGTCTTTATTGTGAGATGGATCTCCATAATGATTTGGATACGTCTCAGTGTGATTGGGCTGTTTATTCAGGACTGTGTTCAAACTGCTTCTTGAATTCTCTCTCCCGCTGCGTCTGTCTCGCAGATTTCATCTCTTAGTATTTTCAATTGGCGGCCGGGGCTCATTTCCATAAGCTATAGAGACATCGGCATGAGCTGGCCGTGTGTGCAAGTGACAGATAATGCCACTCACTTTGGCAAAGCTTGCAAAGAATGGCTTCGGAAAAGCCTTCCTGTTGGGGAAGAGCGATTTCAAGAGGCTGTTCCACTTTGTTCTTATAGGGTCTCATTTTCTTGTGTGCGTGTGAGAGAGATGTGCGGCTGGATTATTCTCTTAAATAGGCATCTAGACAAAATGCCAGCCTTTATATCTCCTCAAAACATCAGAGCATGTCAAGGAGAAGAAGTCCATAGAATTTCGAAAAAGACAAGTCTTTCTCCTGGATCATAACAGGAAGTAGGAAGCAGGATGCTGTGTGTGCAGTAAGGTCAGATCTGGATGGCGGAGCGCTGTGAGTGTCTTATCAGGGTCAAAGAGCGTCCGACAGCCTCCGTTTTACACACCGCTTTTATTGGATCGGACAGGCTGGTGTCACGGCATGCTCTCAGGCAAAGTCAGCGCTGGTCTGTGCTTATATATGTGTGATTCTTAAATTATAGGGAAAATGTTCTCTCCCCTAGGGTAATTTTAATGACAGTCATCAAAAACAGATAAAAAGTTATAATAAATATTAAATTATATATATATGCTATATTATATATGCTAAATTTTATATACATACATACACACACACACACATATATATATATGTATACTCTGATATGAGGATTTGATATTCAAGAAACATTTATGATTATCATCAATGTTTAAAGCAGTTGTGCTGCTTTATATTTTTGTGGAAACCATGAAACAATTTTCAGGATTCTTTGTTTAGTAGAAAATTTGATGAATAGAATGCATTTATTTGAAATATTTTTTTTAAAAACATTATTAATGTTTAGGTCAATTTAATGTATCCTTGATGAATAAAGTATTATATTGACCCTACACATTTGAACGTTAGTGTGAGTGTATGCATAAATATAATTTAAAAAATAGTCAAAAAAAGAGTGCAAGAAAAGCTCAGAAATGATCATTTTGTTTTGCTTAAAAAAAAAGATGCTCTGAAATTTGTATTGGGTTTTGTAACTAAATTGACCAGTATTTGAGCATTTTAATTCACCACAATGCATTTCTCTTTCTAAATGTACAAGTTACATTAACATTCAGAGTGAACTGCTCATCTGTTGTGTTTGTCATTAATATCAGTGTTGGGAAAAGTTAATGCATTCCCATGTTGCGTTACTCCCTAAAAAAGCAACTAATTGCATTACTACTCAATATACACTGAAAAAAAATTGTTTTACTTATTTGATATCAGATATTTTGTTATAAATGTAAATCTAATGCGTTACTTTACTAATTTCTTATATTACTTGTAATGTGTTAGCCCAACACTGTTAACATCACACATGAAAGTTCACTTGATGGCTGATCAAGGTCACGGTCAGATTTTTATTATTGAACAATGTTTTCACACAGATACATATTTTGAAGAAGTTTTGAAAAGTGCCCCAAATGTAATAAGCACCCATAAACTGTCTATGATATATAACAAGCTGAGGTTTATGTCCTGTCAGCACTTCTGTTTTCCTGCCCTGTGGCGTTCATAAGCTCTCAGTCCCTCGTTTCCTCTAACTCTTTATTTCCTCAAATTCACTCTCTCTAGATTTGTTGTTTTGAAGTCAATCGTCTTGAAGTAGCTGACAAAACAAATTTCCAGGTCATATTTTCTCATTCCCAGGCCTGACTCAGGTGCGGAGCTGTTGTTTTAGCAAGCGCTTGTCCAAAGAAGGAATTGTTTAGGGTTTTGATGCGATTGCATTTGGTTTTGCTCTGGAGATGCATCTGTCTAAACAGGTTGCTGGACTGGAAAAACATCTGTTGATCTGTTGACAGAGAGTAGTAATGAGACCATCCCTCTGGAAATGTTATTGCTCAGAGGTGGTTCTTTCAAAGCCCAAGTGAGACGTGGAGCTATTTGCTCTCCATTCAATCTTAATGCTGTCTAGGTCATTTCCTACACTCTTAAGGAAAGGTTCTATAAGGCCCCGATCACACAGAATGCATTTTTCAGGATTGAAAACGCAAGCTGAGTTTAAAAAAAAAAATGGTTCTAGGAAACCCCCGAATCACCTGTACTGTCAGTCAAATCAATGTAGCGGTCAACACAACGGAAGGCCCGCCTCTCTATTCATTCGATTGGACAACAGAAAATAAACAAGATGACGTTGCGTGCTTTTCTGCTCAGAGTTGACATTTTTTCAACTTCATGCGCTCGGAGAGCTCCTTCAAAAACGCGAGGAGCAGCAAGCGGTTTAAACGCGAGGCGCCCAGGCCGCATAAGCAGGGCGCATAACGCTCTCTGCCAACCGAAATACATTCAAAAAAGGCGCCTCTCACTGCAAAAACGCGTTCTGTGTGATCGGGGCCTAAAGAACCTTCACTCTTTCCCCACCATTGAGGGAATTTTTCAGCTTTTGACTGTTTTTCACTGTTATACTTTAGGGGGTGCTATTACACATCTTCTGAAAGAGTACAGAATCGTATGATCAAAACACAGGCGAAGAAGATGCAGAAACACGCAATAGTTTATGTAAGCAGATGCATATGTAAAATAACACAATTACCAACATTAAACAGCATAAACATCAAAACTGCCTAATGTTACTGAGTGAAATGTTGACCCAGGACGAGCTATAGGACCGTGAACCTTTGGGGTGTTGATGGACTCACCTGTGCTTTGATCATTCTTCTGAATCTGATCCAGACATAGTCTTTGACCATTTTTTTTTAAAGCAGCGGGTCTGTTCTTTCATTTGATACATTGCATGTTCAGATGTCCATACAAAATATTCTGGGGGCCATGAAACTTTCATGAAAAAATAAATAAAAAATACTCAAAATGCTGGCAGGGAAAGATTGAATAAGTTCTATAAGGCACTTCATACAGTATATGGAACTTTCCACGGGTTTTCCAAGGACATTTCTCCTTATATAGAACCTTAATGGCATCAAGAGGTCTGTAAAATGAGTTTCTTTATCAAACAAATGGTAACGGTAAATAGTTGTGCAATCAGATTTTTCCAACTTTTTTCCAAGTAACGTGTGAAGTAATGCATTACTTTTTAAATTTACAACAAAAAAATCAGTTCCTTTTTTCAAATGAGTAATGCTAGTTAATGTGTTTCCCCGTGTATTGGCTCTCCTGTCCTAATGTTGAGTGACTTGAGATCTGAGCTTCTCTCCACGATCCTTTCATAGCTTTCCTAGCCATGGGAATTGTTTCTACACCAAATTCATTTGACTCTCCTTTTATTTTTTATTTGCACTTTTAGTCAAAACATCTAAGGCAAAGTTCTTACTGTACTGAAATTTCTGATAATATCTTCTTCTCTAAATTCTGTTGCACTTAAATACTCCAGAGGATGAATTGTTATAGAGCGAACCTGGAGACAAACCATGGCCATAATGCAGAATATATTTCAAATGAAGCAATTTAAATTTGTACAGTTTTGCGCACTTGTCTCGTTCCCATTTTCTTGTCTCATTGCGTTCTCGCTCTTCTGTTTTGATCCTTGCGGTTTGCAGAGAGCAGAAGTGCAGCGCTGGCCTGTCGAGGGAAAAACGGCAATGCAGCCAAATCTCAACAGGATCAATACTGCAATTTTCTGGCGGATCAGCCGCTGACACTCAAAGCTGAGCTCGGCTTATTAATGTCTTTCCCTCATCAGAGTCTGTGTGTGTCAGCGTACACGCAATACAACACAAACTCAAATTAGAGATGTGCTAAAGGACATATTTTACTGTATAAACTACAAATGAGTCGAATTGGTGGCATATTGAGTTAACTAGGGATGTCTTTTTACTGAACCAACAGAGAATAATTTTTTGTTCTTACTTTACATTAAAAGATCTAAATGTTAAAATAATGTAGATACATTTACTTAAAACGCTAAAGATAAGATTGTCATATAATTTATCTTGTTTCAAGCATAATTTAACAGTTCCTTGAGCTTCACCTCATTAATGCAGTGTATATTTACCTATATGAGTAATCATTTGAAGTGTATTATATGTTTTTATACACCACTAAAATAGGCCGCACTTGACTGAATGTCTGGATAGTATAGTAAATTTGTCAGTGCCTCTTACACTACATGTAATTTTTGTGATTATATGATGAAAGATTTTCCCAATAAATAGGCAAGAATAAACCTGGTGTCTTCCTGTTCATTCTGACAACAAGCTCGTAATCACGACTTCCGAAGTGGGACATTTCCGATAGAACGTGCATTTGTTACCACTGTTTTAATTAACTTCTATGTAAAGCACTTTGAATTGCCATTGGGTATGAAATGTGCTATACAAATAAACTTGCCTTGCCTTGCCAAGGCAGGATAATGCTTCTGCATGCCAAGACATTTTGGACAATTTCATGCTCACAACTTTGTGGGAACAGTTTGGGGACGGCCCTTTCCTGTCCCGACATGACTGCGCTCCAGTGCACAAAGCGTCGGTCCATAAAGACATGGATAAATGAGTTTGGTGTGGAGGAACTTGACTGGCCTGCACAGAATCCTGAGAGCGGAGACTGAGAGCCAGGCCTTCTCGTCCAACATCAGTGCCTGACCTCACAAATGCGCTTCTAGAAGAATGGGCAAAAATTCCCATAAACACACTCCTAAACCTTGTGGAAAGCCTTTCCAGAAGAGTTGAAGCTGTTATAGCTGCAAAGGGTGGACCAACTCCATATGAAACCCTACGGATTTAGAATGGGATGGCATTAAAGTTCATGAGCATGTAAAGGCAGGCGTCTCAAAACTTTTGGCAATATAGTGTAACTCCTCAATAATTGTCTGCTGATCATCCTGAGTCATCTCTAAATCAGCACATGCACAATTCATTCTAGCAGCCCCTGTTAAAGTCTCTGTTGGCTCTATTCAATCATCAGTCGGACATTTTGGAGCAATCCTGCCTCATCCTGAATAGGTAATTGAATCTCATTTCATTTGGACACTTTCCAAGAGAGATTGACACGTATTTGGACATGCTCTTCAAATCTAATCATGTCTCTGGCTGCGTGGAGCTGCGTTGTGTCCGCAGCCGTGCATTTGTTCTTGCCAGCCGCCGCTCTTCAGCCAATTTGATGGAATTACTCAGAAAACGGTGCAATTATAGCCTTCTTCAGAGATTAGTTTTCCTCCAAACAGGCCTCATCGCAGAGCTCCCTCTCAATGACAACACAGGAAGATTTCCACACAATCCATTAAACAGGAAGCTGATGCTGGCTACTTAAAGGGATAGTTCAGCCAAAAATTATAATTCTCTCATTTACTCACCCCCAAGCTGTTCCAAACCTATATGAATAATGATTACGGACGGTAGCTTTTTTTGCAAAACTAAAGCAGGGATCCGCTTGGATAAGAAAGCGAGCGTCTGGTTGGTACTGTAGTTCGGTATCTTTCATCGGCACCTTCTTTCAGAGTCACTAACAGACACTGTTGCTCCCAGGGTGACTCTAAAATTACAGGCCCATGCTGCTAATGCTTTCAGTGGCCACAAAAGACACATCAACAGCTCGGAGCAGCATGTGCACGGCTCCATCCTTCAGCCGCTGATCACATTATAGAGAAACAGAACCACCGAATGACTAAGCAGGGTCAGCCAAGGTGATGTTTTGTCTTGTGGGCATCGCAAACAAGGCTGACTGCATACGCGGGCACAGCGGATACCCTGGAAACCTGCCGAATGATAAAAAGAAACCAGAGGCATTTTGGTATCGCAAAAGAGGCACCGTGCATTGTTGCTTTGTTGATGTTTTTGCACTTAGTGGAATTGTGGATGTGGGGCACGCAAAACAGACCTGGGACGCATTTGAATTGAGCATTCGACTGGTAACGGAGTGTTTGTCTGTTGGTGAGGCAGGAGTGGCGATAATCAAGACACAGACGCTTATGGGGCGTCACACGTACAACATCTCAAATCATTGCTAGTCGCTGTAGACTCCTGTTGTGATGCAATCATGCATTCCTGCTTCTGGTAGCAACAATAACTTCTGTGCCGCGCAAATATCACTCCGCTCTGACGACGGATCTGATTTCTTGTTATGAGCATTCTGTGTTTGTATTTAAATTGCTGCATGGAATGATGGATCAGGTGATCAGGAACAAGTTAAATGTTAATGACTTCATATTCCTGACACATACAGTCTGACACCTTTACACATTACATTCCTGCATGTGGGACAAATCAAATTAGTCAAGCTATTATTATTGTAGTCATATTGATACACTGATATATGTTTCTCACAGGAAACATTTTGGCCAAAATTTGTCCATCAACATTCAAAGCATGTTTTAAATCACAATTACATTTGTTTTAGACTTTTTCTTTTTTTTTTGACAAATATATTTGTTTATATATATGGTGTCACATGACCGATCTCTTGACTACTCTGCCCAACTGTCTAACATTATATATATATATATATATATATATATATATATATATATATATATATATATATATATATATATATATATATATATATATATATATATATATATATATATATTATATATATAACTATATATATAACTATATATATAACTATATATATATATATATATATATATATATATATATATAACTATATATATATGTATGTATATATATATATATATATATATATATATATATATATATATCATATATAACAATATCATTATTATTAAAACATTTATACATACATCATTAATACATTTATTAATTTTAATTATATATATATATATATATATATATATATATATATATATATATATATATATATATATATATATATATATATATATATTCATTTAAATAACAATAATAATAATCATCATCATCACCATCACTATCTTAATGTATTATCAAAATTTTTATGAAAATGAAACATTGAGTTTATTTGTAAATGTAACTTTGATGGGCTATTATAGACCTTCTTGGCTCAATCTATGGATATTTTTCATGTGTTTTTGTTTATTACATTCCCTCTCTATTTGTATTTGGCCTTCAGATAAGATCTTGTCTTGTAATTGCACATTATTTTCCTCATTTCCCCGAGGTCTCTGCAGTCTGGCGGGTAGGCTACGGGCGGCTGGAAGTTACATGTCATTATTTTCTCTGTCTCTTGTCCTCATCTGTCTCGCCCTCTGGCCGCTGGTGGTGATGTTCTGATCAGCCGTAGCGTGTGCATGTAGGCTGCGGTCAGATCTCTCAGGATCACAGATGCAGAAGTTTCAGTGTGCGTGTTTGGATTCGGACCGTTCTGCCTTTGTTTACTGATTGAGTGTGTGTGTGTCCCGTGTCCTCACCCCTCCTGTCTCGCAGACAGCGGCCCGCTGGAGTTTGGCCCGTTTGCTTGTTGATGCGCAAACAGAGCGCTGGGAGTGTTGACAGAACCTGTCGAGATCTGTGTGTGTGTGTGGGGTGGGGTGGGGTGGGGGGGGGGGGGGGGCGTGGAATGAAAGTTTAGTTTTGTTAACATCTGCCACCACTGCTACTTTACACCCTGTCAGCTACACACACTGCTTGGTGCAGTCTGTCCCCTCCGTGTTTGGGTAGTTGACATGACGTGTCAGCAGGACGTTTACATCTCAACATAGCTTTTTTTGAAATGTGGTGATTTTTAAGCATGCCTTTATGGCCTCACATTACTTGAGACTTACTGGAATACTGGTTCTTTTAAATGTCTCATGTAATTTACTCAAAATCATAATGTGCATGTTTGAGCAAAAGAGATATTCAATGATTTATTTTTTAAATTCACAATAACATGTTATTTTATTTCAATTTGTATTATTTTATTTTATTTTGTATTTCATTTAATTTAAATTTAATTTAATTATATTTTTTATATTTTTCTTTGATTTGATTTTAATCTCATTTGATTTTATTTGAATCTTGTTTGATTTGATTTTGATAAATGTATAATAATATTACAATTTAAACATTCCTTTAATATTTCATTTCAGTATTTATTTTTATTTTGTTTTGTTTTTATTTTTCTTAATTTAAATTGTATTCTATTTATTGTATTTATTTTTGATTCTCTATTTTATATTATTATTTTAATTAGATTTTTAAATTTGATTTTGTTTGGATTATTTGACTTGATTTTATTTCTTGTTTGATTAGAATTTTGTTTGATTTAATTTTGATAAATATATAATATTGACATTAAACATTTCTTTATTCTTTTATTTTAATATTTATTTTATAGTTTTTTATTATTATTATTATTATTATTTTTTATTTTTTGATTGTCTATTTTATTTTAGTACTTAAAGGAAGTGTTTGTAAGATCGTGGCCAAAACTGGTACTGCAATCACTATATATCTATATATCACTATCAATATATATTTAAAAGGTCTCAGTGGTTTACTTATTATGATTCTTTGAGTCAACCAGAAGGTCGAGGTAAGAATGTGAAGTTTGATGTAAAAGTCTGCATTGACAGCATCATTTAAATGGAAATAAAGGGGTTTTCCCTGAAACATATCATGTTCATGTTTTAATGAAAATAGGTCCACGTGTTATGCTTGGGAATTCAGATCTATCAGACAAACGTTGTTTTGGGGAACAGAAAAGCTTTTATTTCTGTGTAAACCCCTGATGACGGTGTGTGAAGATGGTTGTCTAATGGTGCTTGTGTCCTTCTGCTGTCTGGAGGTCAGCTGAGAAGAATCCGTTTTTGTGTTTGTATTAAAGCTTGTGTGTGTGTGTGTGTGTGTGTGTGTGTGTGTGTGTGTGTGTGTGTGTGTGTGTGTGTGTGTGTGTGTGTGCAGGAGTCTCATAAATTTGGGACAAATACAGACAGATACTGGAGGGAGCGGACAGGGAGTGCTCAAATAATATTTTCACTGTAGAAACTGACGGATGGTCTATAGCAAGAGCTTCCCTAGATATGAGGAAAATCACTCATTGCTTCTCTCAGACAGCCTCTAATAACTCAATCGATTCTCTAGGACAGCAGTGAGAGTGAAGGGAGAACACACTGAGACTTTAGTCTCCTGCTGATTCTTCTCCTCAGATAAAGACGCCATCACATGTGAGATCTTAAATGTCTGAGATCTCAAAATGAACTCTAATATTCCTCATCAAATGATCTGAGCTGCGATACACATTTTATAGCTGTATAATCTTACAGTATAGGCTTTTATTTCGCATGAGGAATTTATTTGGAATTGTAACATCTTTAGGTTCAATTTTTGATTTTTGTGAAATTTTTGAATGATAGATCAAAATGATATACAATGCAGATTTATTTTTGCCAATAATTCTGGCCATATATATATATTAGGGGGTGACCCCGAATAGTCAAAGATTCGATGCATCGATATGCGGTGCTGAATTCGACCACCGATCTCACGGGCGAATCTTCGCAGGTGTTAAGCCGGCAGCGGCATTCGGTGCCTGTCCGTGGCGACTCAGGAAGTTGTTTAAAATCCTGCCGCGCCACAGAGCGCCATTTCAAGGTTTATATTTCCCTCAAATCGTCAATGTATACTGATTTTACCCTGTGCTACAAGATCGTGCAGCTCTTCTGTCAGAAGTCGATTCAAAATTGAGCTTGCACGTATATAATGTGCACGTCTGGTGTGAGGTCCTGAGACACGGCGCTGATCTTCGTGTGCGGTGTGCTTTAGGAACAATCTGCTTAGGAACATGCATGTAAACGCACTCAAAGTTCTCTTTTTCTCTCTAGGTAGGTAATTTTTATTAGGTTTATTAGGTTTAGTTTATTAGTAGACTAGTGTCGTGCCCCTCCCAACCCATTCACACACACATAGATGATTCGACTGTCGGTCTATCATAGAAAGATTCGACAATTCTGATTCGAATGTGTAAATCCTTAGTCGAGGACACCGAGGATACAGTGGTGGCCCAAATTGTCGGCACTCTTGGTAAATATGATCAAAGATGGCTGTAAAAAATAAATCTGCATTGTATATCATTTTGATCTTTTATTCAAAACATTCACAAAAATCTAACCTTTCATTGAAGTCAAATAATTGGGGAGTAAGTCACATTATGAAATAAATGCTTTTCTCCAAAACCTGTTGGCCACAATTATTGGCACCCTTTTATTAAATACTTTTTGCAACCTCCTTTTCCCAAGATAACTGCAAGAGTCTGCTTCTATAATACCTGATGAGTAATGCCTGGTGATGAATGAACACCTGACAAGAAATCAGAAAACCATTCCTCCATACTGAATCTCTCCAGATCCTTCAGATTCCTAGATCCATGCTGGTGCTTGGTCCACGTTGGTCCATGTATATGAACAAGATGTCCAGGACCTCCAGCAAAAAAATAGGCCCTCAACATTAAAGATCCATCTGTGTTTTTAGCCGTGGAGATGGAGTACTTTTTATCACTGTTTGCACCAAACCCATCTGGTAGATTTGCTGCCAAAAAGCTATTTTTATAGTTTAATCTGAGCACAGAACCAGGTCCCTTTTAAAGTTCCAGTCGTTACTGATCACTGAATAAGCTGGAGTTTGTTTCTGGATGAGCAAGGGGAGTTTTTCTTGAAACTCTCCCAAACAACATGTGGTGATGTAGGGGATGTTTGACTTTTCTTCTTTTTTTTTTTTTTTTACGCTTTCTGACCCCAAGACTCAACTAATCTCTGTAATTCTCCATCTGTGATTCTTGGAGTCTTTGTCCAGTCAAACTCTCCTTCTCTCGTGCGTTTAGACGATATAGACACACTACTTCACTATTGAACTTCTTCATTATTGCCCTGATGGTGGAAATGGGGATTTTGAATGCTTTAGCTATTCATACAGACACTTTCTGTTCTGTGAAGCTCAACAATCTGCTGCACATCACAACTATATTCTGTGGTTTTACTCATTGTGAAGATGATTAAGGGAATTTGGCCGTTGTGCTTCTTTATATACTCCTGTGAAAGAAGACGTCAAGCTGGACGATTTAATTTTCCTTGTCACACTGGGGTGCGAAAAAATGTAAATATAAATGGGGATATGCTTCAGAGATATTTTACTCATAAAAAAATCTAGGGTTGCAAACTGCATATTGTGGCCAGTATGTTTTGGAGAAAAGCATTTATTTCATAATGTGATTTACCCCCCATTTCAATTATTTTACTTCAATGAAAAGTTTGATTTTTGTGATTTAAAAAAAAAAAAAGATTGAAATGATAAACAATGCAGACTTATCTTTTACAGCCATCTATGATCATTTACCAGAGGTGTCACCAATTTTGACCACCACTGTATGTATACACTGTAAAAAAAAAAAAAATCTACATTTTTGGCTGAATTGAATTTCTGTGAATTAAATTAATAGACTGTAAAAGAATATGGGCATAGTGTCTGTGACTTCACCCATAGGATTTTGAAAAGCTTAAAGCTTAAAGTAGAGTCGAGCTGGGTGTTGCCATCTTGGGAGCAAGTTATCGCGTCACTCCCGGATAACAGAAAAATGGGCAAATAGGTGGTATGTGGGCAGAGCTTACGCAACACAATGACTTTAGACGGCGAATAAATGGCTAACCACCTGTCACCACGTACAAAGTAACAAAGTCACAAAGTAACCACGCCCTTAATTATGCAGAACTTTAAGGCTTTATATAACGTAAACGAATGAGTTATAAAAAAATTCACCCCCTCACAGTTGTAATGAAGGTTAAAATTAGCCGTATAGAACAAAACCACAATTTGTACCAGGCTGTAAAGTTGGGCATTTTAACACTGGGCTCAATGAGATTCTGCTCCTTCTGGAGCCGGTCCCTAGTGGCCAGTCGAGGAATTGCAGTTTACATTACTTCCGTATTGGCTTCAAGAGAGATGGCGGGAGGTTTCCGCTTGATTAAATTGCATCAATTCACAGAATTACTATTTGACCAACTGAAAAATTTAGATGTGATCAGTCACTAGAAATATTTCAATTGAGACATTTTTTTTTGACATTTTATGTATAGGCTACATGTGTGTGCGCGTGCGTGCGTGTGCATATGTGACACACACGGCACACATATATATTATATAAACACAAACATTTATGTTAGATGCGATTAATTGTGAATAATCAAATTGACAGTACTAAATAAAATAAATTGTATATCGAGTATTCCAAACAATTCATGTGTGGTTATGACGAAGTCATTATTCTCGTTCTCGTTCTGTATTTCTCAAATATGATTTGATTTTCCACATATTCAAACATGGAATCAGGGGAAATGTTTTGAGTTGAAATGGATCATTAAATCAGATTCTTAAACCAGTGAGCGTGAAAATGTTCTGCTGGTTCCCCATAATGTCAGTGTTCAGTATTAAGGGCAGAACGTCGTTGGTACGGCTGAAAGAAAAGCAGCTTTCTGTGTCTCGTTCAGCGTTCAGCCCAGATGAAGATCCTGACAGAAAGCCATTGTGTTTGGGCGAAAACAGCGCGATGGGGGGGATGTTTTTAAGCCCAGAGGCCCTGGCGGTGCGAGTGTCAATCCCGTTATTTGTCCAGTGAATGTCTCGGAGGTGGTGGGGACGAGGGAGGGGCGGTGGGGATGGATGAGAGTTTGAATGGAGAACACTGTTGCTCTGTTATTATGAAGGACGTGGCCGCACGACGGAGATGGAGCTTTTGTTGTAGCGTCGGGTTCAAGGACTCTATCCAGGACAGGAATGTGGAGACGGAGGCGGGGTTTGTCCTGTCAATCAGGCATGTGACATCATTGTTGTGAATCAATTAGACCGTCCCTCCCCCATCTGCACATTGTGTCTGAGTGCATGTGAACTTGCCCTGCGGTTGGATTATTTTTCTGTCTCCATGAGCATAAAAGCTGTCAACAATAACGTACAAACAATTTTTGAGTTATTTCAATATAGAGATCTCATGAAATAGCGGACCGCTGGCCTGTTCTCACACCTCACATCTCTGCCTTTGTGAACTGAACAGCCGATTAATAAAAAGAAATGTGATTTGTTTTAGCTGGCTGATTTATAAAATGAGATGCTAACAAAGTTAAAAAGTTTACATATTTGTGAGTTTCTCTGAATCTATACAACATTGCCTCTAACTATTCTTCTCTTTTATCCCAGAGGTAAAGATCCCATTGATTTCCTTCATTAAAAAAATAGATTTTTCCAGATAAAATATGAAGCTTGGCAGACAGATCATGAGCTCTAAGGTTGTTTAGTATCACACACGTCATGTGAAGCATTGCAGTATAATAGAGTCAGTACCTCTGTATGTTTGCATATTTGGCACACAAAAAAACAACAACAACCTTGTGTATTTTATGCTTCAAATGGGAGAGTAGTTCATTTCCTCATAAAATGTTATACATGTTAAAGGTGTGTTTGATTATGATTTGACTTTTTTTTTAACTTTAGTTAATGTGTAATTTTGCTGACTGAGCATAAACACCATTTGCAAAGTTATGACGATCAAAGTTCAATGCAAATGGAGCTATTTTCTTTTACAGAAATCACTTTTTAAGGACTACAACAAACGGCTGGTAGAGACTACACAAACTTCTTCATGGGTTAGTGACATCACAAACCCTAGAATTGGCATAAACTCCGCCTCCGGAAACTATACCGGTTCTCTCTTCATCAGCAGATATTCTCTGGAGCATTTTACAACAGTTCCCACACCAGCGGTTTATAGATTATCATGACAGAATATGCTAATCAATGACATGAAGACAGTCAACATCAGCTACATAAATTCATCAACTAGCCATTCAGAAACGTCCCGTCTCATTCTACATGTTGTCACTTCTCCTTGAGTCTCTCCATCATTATCTCACTCCGGTTTGAACATAAAAGGCTGAACAGTTTCAGACATTTTCAGTGTGTGTCTGCGTGAGGAAATCGGAGCTGCTACCACGAGCTCTTAAAGCTCCGTCCTCTTTTGGAAAGGGAGCAGCAGCTCATTTGCATTTAAAGGGACACACACACAAAATAAGTGTTTTTGCTCAGCCACATAAGCAAGAATGTTAACATGCTATAAAAATGACCTGGTATTTTGAGATATAATTTCACATCCACACTCATGTGAGACTTCACATGATTCATCAGAGACTTGTACATCTGATAAAAAGGGGCATATAGGACCCCTTTAAAATATGTTTGTGCTTCAAATCAATAGTTTTTTTTTGTTTTTTGTTTTGTTTTAAGGTTTATTCTCTTTATTGAAGAATTTAAGATGTGGTTTATTCTGAGAGTTAGATAATTTGCACTAGATGATCTGTGCATTTAAAGTATTTTTTTGTGTGACACAAATGGGAATTGCTTTAATGGAATTGCAAACGGTTTATTTCAGTTTCCCGACTGAGCTGGACATAATGACTGGCTTGACCAATAGCATGAGTTTGGGGCGGAGCTATTTGTTTGTCCAGCCAATGGCAGAAGAGGAGAGTATTTAAAAAATGCTCATATGTTTGCAGCTCTGTTTGATGTTGCAGACGCTACACGCTTTACCGCTAATAAAGCAGACAGACATTAGTCAGTGTTTTTTTAGGATCTGCACTTTTACAGGCTTATGCATTTTTAAAACTCCTCCGGCTCGTTCATGCCCTCTTGGCGGGATGTTTCTGGCAGCATATGTCTTCATTCTCAACTGTTGATATCGTAATTTCGAGCAGGATTTACAACATTACTGTAATTTTTCAGAAAGCACACAAAAGTTCAAGCTGTAGTTCTTCTCTTCATTCACAGTGATATTCCCATAAGACTTTAGTCCGCCAGCCTTCTGTCGACACAGACGCGCAGCTTAGCAGAAATAAACAGCCAGTATGTTATTGTGTCGTCTGGATTTTGGCTTTGCTAATCATTGCAAACGAGTGCATTGTGGCATAGCGGTTAAAGATCTGGCCGAGAACCGAAAGACTGTAAGTTTAGTGAACATTAGATGCATAAAACCCTAAAGTATGTGCTTTTTTACTTTTATTTTATTTTTGTTTTATTTATTATACTACTCATATATTGAACCAGACATATTTTATTAATGTTTAAGTATTTTTTTACATGTTAAGTATTTTTAAATGTATTAATAATTATATATTATTAATATTATGTTTCATTTCATTTCATTAAAGGTGTATATATTATATAACTATGTGGTAATACCCATTTTATTAAAATATTATATTTATTATATTTTTTTTTTCAACCCAAAATGGCTTTTTTAATGTTGTTTTATTTTATTATATTATTCATATGTACATTACCAGTTGGCTGCCAGTTGAGTATAGAGCGCACTACAATATTATTGTTCTGGTTTTTAAAGCACTACATAATTTGGCCCCACCATACCTTTCTGAGTTATTGTCGTTATACATCCCTTCTAGGTCACTGAGATCGGAAAATCAAACGCTCCTTGTGACTTTAAGAATTACTTAAAAATTACAACCGTAAAGGTGACAGAGCGTTCTCTCGAATGGGTCCTAAACTGTGCAATGATCTTCCGCACTCAGTCAGATCAGCAACGTCTTTGGTTATGTTTAAATCATTGTTGAAGATCTACTTTAGATGTTGTTTGGAGATCAGTCTAGTGTGGCCTGGCCTGTTGGATGTAAGTGATTTAGTATGTTGCTGTGTCCTGCTGTAATGTTGTTTATTTGTGTTTGTTTAATATTGTAGTGTTTGTCTGTATTATTATTTTTTTTAATTAAGTGTTTTACCATACTATTTGTGAAGCACCTTGGGTAACGTCTATTATATTATGTGTGCAAAAAAAAAAAAGGTCTATTTTTCACCATATAGAGTAAAGGAACATCACTCAACAGATTTTTACCGTAAAATCATTTTTTATAGTGTAGGAAAATGGACCAAAGATGTCAATGACTCATGTAACAGCACCTGCATCTGACTTGCAAATCATCGTTCATGACAAAGAAAAGAGGATTCATGGGGTCTTGAATGACAGTTCATCTCGCTATGTTTCGTCGTTGTCGTCTGGCCATCTTCCCTGCGACGGCCTGTTTCCAGAGACGGGCGACTGACACCTTATTACAAGAACATTGTTTCTGCTGACAGGCGTCTCTTATTCCCCTGCTCTGGCCTTCATGTCAGAGACAGACTCATTCCTCTTAAAGTTACATCCCAAAGTGCTTCTCTTCTTATGAGATTTTATTAATTTTGTTTGCATTCATTTTTCTCTCCTCTGCTTTCCTCTCAAAAAGACTTTTGACTCTCTGGTTCAAGTCTGCTTTTCATTAAATTTTTTCTGGCCAAGAATCACCACATGACAGGAAGATACGGTTGATTGACATTTCTGTTCAGGACGCGAATGCTAAATACCTGTCCACCGGTTCCTGGAAATTGTGTAATTGCCAGGTCAAATATGCCAATCAGATCTGACCTAGCAATTTTAGTCGGCTCTTGGCATTTTTTATTTGTCTTCTGTCTTCTTTATTTTCTATGTCTTCTGTGACCTATCAAACCTGTCAAGAACATGTCTGGATCAGTGATTCTCAACCGGTTGGTGACGACACAAAATTATCCTCAAGACCGTTTTGAATGGGTCACAGAGTGTGTTTGTCAAAGAAAAAGAAAAAAACCATTTTAATTCATTCTAGTTTTTTTATTATTGTAATTTTTATTTAATGTAGATTTGTACATTCAATCCAAAATGGCCGGATAAACAAACCCACACCATAATCCCCCCTCCACCAAACTTGACACTTGGCACAATGCAGTCTAGTGTTAATTTCGTCAGACAAGACACCGTGTGTCAGCTTCTCACTCATGATAAATGAAATCTGACTCCTGCCGCTGGTCTGTGCTCAGTTCATGCTGTCTGTTTTCTAACTGAACGAAATTCTGTTTATTTATTACTATAAAATAATCAAAACGATATTGATGCCTGTTTATGATTTCATACAGCTAAATCATTAAGTCTTGACATCATATCCGGGAGAAGTCAGTAAACTCCAGTAAAATCACAGGCTGTGCTTATCCCGTGCGAATGCGCCAAACTCTTGTCATTTCTAAATCACAGAGGTCCCTAGATAATACTAATCCTGTGCGAATAGTGCTTAAGACTAAATTAAAAATAGGTGACAAAATGAAAACTAATGCAGTCAGGCAAGTATCGTTTTTCTGACAACTACCAAATCCAGACTCGCCAATGGGATTGCCCGACAGAGAAGCGAGATTGGTCACTCCAGAGAACACGTCTCCACTGCTCTCTACCCTGTTCTTGAGCTCATCTGAAGGCCACAGAAGTGTGAAGGTCTGTAGCTATTGACTCTGCAAAAAGTTTGTGACTTCTGCACACTGTGACCCTCAGCATGTGCTGACCCCGCTCTGCTATTTTATGTGGCCTATCACTTCGCTTCCACTTTGTTATAATGCCATTACCAGTTGAGCGTGGAATATTTAGTAGTGAGGAAATGTCAGGAATGGACTTATTGCACAGGTGGCAACCTATCACGGTCCCACGCTTGAGTTCACTGAGCTCCTGAGAGCGACCCATTTTTTCACTAATGTGTGTAGAACCGTCTGCACGCCTAGTGCTTGATTTATACACCTGTGGTCATGAAGTGATTGGACACCTGAACACCTGGAGAGGTGTCTCCATATTTTTGGCAATACAGTGCGTGTATGTATATGTGTTAATAGTCTTTGCTATTAGCACAAAAAAAATATCCTTGGTAGTTAGTACCATTACAGTAATGAGAATCTAATGAGAACCCCCGCTGAGAATAAGGACAAGTAGAATAAAATTCTGAAATCATTTATTATAGTAATGAGAATTTGTGGGGGAAATATTGTAGTGTCATAAAAAGTGTGAAAATGCAGCATGCTCTAATGCAAATTTCTGATTTGGGGGTGAAATGTGACAGACATATTTTTCTGCTTGACAGTGCGTTATATTTATGTTTATTGCAGAACATAATTCATCTCATTTTCTTTTTTTTCTCTCTTTACTTTCCTCGTCCTTCACCTGAAGGCTTTCAGGCGTTCATCAAACAGCAGATGTTCTCCCGCTGCTGTGTTTGAGTGTGTGCTGTTCATTATGTCTTCATGCTAAGTGAAGAACACTATAAGCGCGTGTGTTTTTCTCTCATTGTTGCGCTGTGGACTATAAAAGCAGCTGTGGCGTCTCTCTGGAAGGATTCTTCTGGCTCAGAAGATGCTAGTTAAATCATCCTGTCATACGCAACAGCGCAGCCGTACTAATTAACAAGCTCGTACACTCACTCACACCCCCGTCCACACGTCTACACCGTAGTAACACCACAGTGAACTGCTGTAGAGCGTTTACTGTTTTCATTAGAAAGTACTTTTTAATGTTTTAGTCGTGTGTGATTGAAAGTAGTTTATTTGAGTCAATGCAAAATAAATGAATGTTGTTCTTAATATTTGCATGTGCGTAGCTTTGGGTGCAAGGCATACTTCAGACTCTGTAAAATGTTTGTCTTGCGGTAATGCTGTAGATTCAGGAAACACGGCGCTGCATTATGGAGTCAGACGACTTCATCAGTCGTGCATGACTGACTCGTTTGAGCGTGTTTGGTCGTCTCATTACCTTCATTGTCATCCTGCAGGGACTGATACAGGAACGGCTGCTTTATTGAGGCTATTAAGCTTCATTTGTGTTGTGTTGTAGCCGGTCAGTGTGGGAAGATGCTTTACCTGGAGTCAGATATCAGGGAGCTCAGGTTGATCTCAGGAGGATGCTGCTGGTTAACTGAAGGCTCAGTTTGGGATCTGAGTACTTCTCTCCTCCGCGCAAACAAATACTCAAACGCATATATCATGTTTGTCCCAGGCGTATTAGAAACCAGCTGAGCAAGGTCGTGGTGAAGGACACTGCGTGTTTGATGCATGATGCTACTGTATGGGTGGGTGGTAAGAATAAAATTAAATATAATTTTTTTTAATGCATTTTATGCGATATATATATATTTATTTGTTTGGTGTGACCACCCTTTGTGTTTTAAACAGCTTTTGTCCTGATACACTTGCCTATAGTTTTGCAGGAGGGTTTCTTCAAGCGTCTTGGAGATGTTGTCGCAAAATCTTAAAAACTGTTTTTGGGGGTGAAAATACTAATATGCCTAAGACTTTTGGACAGTACTTAAAATATATATATATATATATATATATATATATATATATATATATATATATATATATATATATATATATATATATATATATATATATATTTTTTTTTTTTTAAGTACTGTGAAAAAGTCTTAGGCACATTAGTATTTATATATAACGATATTTATGAAGATATAGAAAAAAATATATGAAACAAGTTTTATTGGTTATTGCAGCTGGTAGGCAGCAGCATTTATTAGTGCAAACCAAATTAACGCCTTTGTTTATCCTTTTCCAATGAGCTTATGTCATTGATGAGAGAATATTTAATTCAAAGTGTAAATCTACTTTCATAAGGTACAAGTTACTAGTGTTTTCACTGGAAATCTTAAAATAAAATAAAAAACCTTTATATATATATATATATATATATATATATATATATATATATATACATATATATATATATATATATATACAAAAAACCTTTATATATATATATATATATATATATATATATATATATATATATATATATATATATACATATATATATACATATATATATGTGTGTGTGTGTGTGTGTGTGTGTGTGTGTATATATGTGTGTGTGTGTAAATATATATATATATAAAAAGGTTTTTTATTTTTTTTATTTTTTTTTATTAATAATTGTATTTTTATTTTATATTTAATTAATTAATTAAATAATTAATGATTTATATATTATATAACTGTGTGGTAATACCCATTATATTAAAAAAATATATACATTATATTATTATTATTAATTATTTAATTTCATATAAATTTGTATATTCAACCCAAAAGGGCTTATTTAATTAAAGTTGCTTTTTTATTATATTATTCAAGGTTTCAACCAAAAATGTATTTATTTATTATTTTATTTATTATCATATTTTGAATGTATTATTTTATTTTATAATTGTTTAAAAAACACATCTAAAGTAAAACAAATTTTTCTAGAATTCTCTAAATTCTGATCAGATGAGCTTTATTCGAATACATTGTAAAATTGATTAAATAATTATATTCATGTGAAGTTGCGCCGTTGCTTGGAAAGTCAGTGTCGACTAACTTGTTTGTGTTCTGCTGTGTACTTTTACATTGTTTCTTGATTACTTTTGCATCTAATCATAAGGCGTATGGCTGTAATACCGCAGAGCCCTATATCTGACACACAGTATGACATGACGTGCTCGAGAGCATTCTGGTTAAGAATGAGCCCCACAGCGGAGCTCCGTGCTGAGGCCTGCTGCTGCTGTTACTGAGACGGTCTGTGTGGCGTTTCAATCACGACATGAATCAGCATCAGTGCTGTGGTCAGCAGAGCGCTGCGGCGGTTCAGAAAGCATTCACACAGCGACTCCTGCCTCACATCACACTTTAATGCCAGAGGATCTGTGTGCGCTTTTATTGCTGCTTTGAAGACAGTTGGAGAAGAGAAAGCTTCTTTTCCACAAGCCATATTTTTGTAGCGTTTTATATTTTCCCTGCAGTCCACTTAATCTTACTCTGTTTCTAACATCAAATAATATCATTTTTCATCACCCTTTTCTGTTAAACAGGCTGTTTTTGCCACAAACTTTAAGATGGTTGTGTGTGTGTGTGTGTGTGTGTGTGTGTGTGTGTGTGTGTGTGTGTGTGTGTGTGTGTGTGTGTGTGTGTGTGTGTGTGTGTGTGTGTGTGTGTGTGTTTTAGCTACATGTTAAAGGACTAGTTTTATTTTATTTTTTATTTTATCATCAAAATAAAAAAAATTGTAAACACAGCATGTCCAACACAAAATAAATAAAATAAACTTTTTTTATGCTTTGTAATGCTTCATTGTTTTCCTTACACCCAACCATAGTATATGTATAAAAAATTATAATAAATAATAAAAAAGCATAGAAACATAAAACATGTATTCTACACTGTAATTTTTTTTGTGGTTTTTGTTGGTTTAACTTAAAAAAGTAAGCAACCTGGTTGCCTTAAAAATTTTAGTTTATTGAAATAAAAAATTTGAGTTTAAGAAAAGAACTGAACCACATACATTTTTTTATAAATCATGAAAATAGCACTATTTGGCATGTTTCACTGCGTCATCAGAAATAAAACGCACACAATTACCCAATATGCTTACAACATCTTTTAATAATCTTTTAATAAAGGTTGTCGAATCTCAAAAAATGTTCATTGTATTAACTCAAAACTTTAATTTCAATGAGCTCAAAATTTTAAGGCAACCAGGTAACTTTTTTTCTAAATAATTTTCTACAGTGTAACGACCTATCATGTATCTAAAATAAAATAAAATAAAATAATAAATTAAATTAAATTAAATTAAATTAAATTAAATTGAATTAAATTAAATTAAATTAAATTAAATTAAATTAAAAATATATAAAATGATTTGGATTATTATAGTTCTATGTTAAATAATTAAAAATATTATGCTTAATTGGTTTTTTGATACATGATATTGTGTGGTTGGTAATTTTTATTTTATTTATGATTTATTATGATTTATTATTTTTTTTACATATTTTTATTTGATAATGTGTTTGATACATGATACTATGGGTGGGCGATAGGAATAAAAATAAATAAAGTAGGCTATAACAAATAAAGCATAACAAGATTTTATATCATGCTTTTTATTTAATTGAATATTTTTTTTTATAGCAAAAGAGGTTTATATATTAGATATCAGTGTAGTAATGCCTGTTTTAGGGGGATTGGGTGTATTTGTGTCTGTGTAGAGCCTTTCAGATCACTTGAGATGTTTAGATGGCACTTGAGAAGGCGACGGCAAACAGTGAGGCAGCTCACTCGGTTTTTCCTAGTACATTAAACTCTGTTATTTTAAAAGAGCTTGTCAGATGATGTGGGCCTGTTGGATGGGTAGGGATGTTTCAGTCATCTCAGACGTGTGTTTTAGGGGGTTTTGCATTTAAGCCCTGCCTCGTCAAATCGCTACACAGCGCATGTTCAGATGCAGAGTGTGTGTTGCGTAATTGAGCGCAGATGTAAGGCAGAGGTCAAGCGCCACACTGAAAGCATTCGCTTTCCCCCGCATGCCTGGTGGTTTTTCCCA
The DNA here is from genome assembly GCF_024679245.1 of Pseudorasbora parva. Taxonomy (NCBI): domain Eukaryota; kingdom Metazoa; phylum Chordata; class Actinopteri; order Cypriniformes; family Gobionidae; genus Pseudorasbora; species Pseudorasbora parva. The sequence continues at coordinate 5,512,056 of NC_090178.1, forward strand.
GCAGTTTCTCTGGAAATGGAAGGGGGGCGACATGCGTCTGACGCTAAAAGCAGTTCAAGTAATTCCAGGGTGGATTACTTCACATCTTCAAGTTTTCCTCACTAATATTTTTGTCTGGGTCACGACCCCCAGCGGTGTGTGCTGAATAACAGCGGAGGTTATTATAGTTTCAGCACGTCCCACACTGCCGTTAAATAAAGATGCATGGCGCTTGTCAACAGCGGTATCTGAACGGCGAGTGAAAAATAATATAGACATGCTTCAAAGTTGACTTTAATTGTTTGGAGATAGTGTGGCTTTGTGTCTTTTTGATATTGTAGTCATCCTTCAGCTTTTAGGCTGATTGTATGTCGCTGATGGTTAAATTGGCTGCATTTTATAGCCCATCACATACAAGGTTCTTTTTTGCATTCAAATGCACACCATTGAATAAGATTGAATTTAGGCCTGTGTGTGTGTGTGTGTGTGTGTGTGTGTGTGTGTGTGTGTGTGTGTGTGTGTGTGTGTGTGTGTGTGTGTGTGTGTGTGTGTGTGTGTGTGTGTGAGAGTGTGAGTGTGAGTGTGAGTGTGAGTGTGAGTGTGAGTGTGAGTGTGAGTGTGAGTGTGTGTGTGTGTGTGTGTGTGTGTGTGTGTGTGTGTGTGTGTGTGTGTGTGTGTGTGTGTGTGTGTGGGATGGTAATCCCTACGTTATGGGACAAAATGTCACCACAAAATGTCAATATCCGAAATCCTTGTCCTTGTGGGGACATTTTTTGGTCCCCGTGAGGAAAACATCTTATAAATCATACAGAAGAAATAGAGATATTTTCTTTTAAAGAAATGTTAAAAAACTTTTTTAGGACTACAACAAAAGGCTGGTAGGAACTACAACAAGCTTCTTCACGGGTTAGTGATCTCACAAACCCTTACATTTACATAAACCCCGCCCCCAGGAACACACAACAAAAGCCATGTTGAGAAGAGGAAGAGTGGTTGTAGTCGAGCACATTTGGAAGTCGCTAAAGCTGTTGCATCCGTCTTTTTACATTTATTGCAGTACAGTACGAAGCACAAATGCAATAGAAAGTCATGGAAGCAAGATGACAACATAAGCTATACTGTAATTAAACTAAACTATACCTGTTCTCTCTTCATCAGCAGATATTCTCTGCCTCATTCAGTTCCCACACCAGCGGTTTATAGATTATCATGACAGAATATGCTAATCAATGACATGAAGACAGTCAACATCAGCTACATAAATTCATCAACTAGCCATTCAGAAACGTCCTGTCTCATTCTACATGTTGTCACTTCTCCTTGAGTCTCTCCATCATTATCTCGCTCCGGTTTGAACATAAAAGGCTGAACAGTTTCAGACATTTTCAGTGTGTGTCTGCGTGAGGAAATCGAAGCTGCAACCATGAGCTCTTAAAGCTCCGCCCTCTTTTGGAAAGGGGGCCGGGAGCAGCAGCTCATTTGCATTTAAAGGGATGCACACACAAATTACGTGTTTTTCTCACCCTTAAAAAGTTTCAATGTTAACATGTTATAAGAAATATTTTAAGCTATAACTTAACACACACACTCTGGGGACATTTTACTTGTAAAAAGGGGCATTATAGGACCCCTTTAAGTACTATCTAAAAAGGTTTTAAATGGTGTTTGACTTAATTAGAATTGTGTTTTCCTTGTTCTTCAGCAAGAGCGACAACAGGATGTAAACATCTTGCAGTCTGTCTCTGTTGTTGAGTGTCTGTAATTGAGCTGTATGATCTGAACTTTGTGCCTCTGATACTGTGAGGTCTCCAGATGATTATCGGTTCTGTCTTCAAGTCCCGCTGGATGTCGCTCACCTGTACTGAGGTGCACTAAAAATAAGTCTTTAGAAAAGAGCGTTCCGTCTCTCTCTTTCTCTGTCTGTTGTTTCTCTTTCTAGATATTCGGCTAATCATCAGTGCTAGTTTTACTTCCCTGAGCTACTTATTTGCATGAATGTGAGACGGCGGGTGATCAATTAAAGTTCTCTGAGTATGACAAACGATTAAAGACACAAGAAATCATACAACCCGTGGCAATTGCTTCAAGAGCTCTACTTCGTCTATAATTTCATTTAAAAATGCGGCAATGGCATGAAAGATCTATTTAAAGATTTTCTTTAATTTCAGGATTGGAATAGAAGTCGATTGTAAATTAAATGAAGATTGATATTGATCAGAGGCTTTTGAGGCTTGTGCTGCATGTCTATACTGATTCTCACTATTTCTGAATTATGTAGTAGTGTGCACACATTTTTTTTTATGCATGAAATGCCTGGATGACTGCCAAAATGTGCAGTAAAGCTAATTTTCTCATCGCACTGCAGTAAACATCTGCGTTCTGGTCTACAATAGTAGCACAAATCCACAAAGGTCAAAATTAATGAAGCAGCATTGTGGAAATACAACATACAAATCACAAGCATTTCTTCTCAAAGGATGCCTAAACTGGCCTAAAAACAGTAGGTCATTTGTTCTGTAACTTTTAATGAGGTTGAGCTGGAAAATACATGCATGTTTCATTGGCATGAAGGCTAAATCAAGAGTCTAAAAAAGTCTTAAATCTGTACCTTTTGCCATTTTGTTAACTGACATGTTTGTTTTAAAGAGCATAAGAGGAAAACCAAATGCTGAATGCAACTGCAATGCATCCGTTGAACCTCTGGTTTAGAGCAGTGAGAAATCGGCGAGGAGCTTTTCAGTAAATGAGAGCGATTTCCTACCGAGCTACAAGCGCACAGCGGGTGGTGAGACTGAAAGCTGTCTGATCTGGGAGTTATTAACAAATACGGTTTGCATTTCTTGTCAGAGTCTGTTCTGCGTCTGCTGCTGTAGTCGAGCATCTTTCCTGCAGTATGTAACGTTTGTGGCTGACAGGGCTGAACGCTGTTTAACGCCCATCCCGCCCATCCGGCCCAGTGGAGTCACTGATGAAATGCCCACAGTTTTTACTGATCAACCACCGGATAGCCAGGTTAAACACAAGGGCGTCTGGTTTATCTGTCTTGTCATGCCCAGTTTATCTGGAGCTTCGTCTTGGCGTGTTGTCCACTGATTAGGGTTGAGGGTGCTGTCTGCATCCATAAAGGTTGAGGAAAGGCTTAAAGGGATAGTTCACCCAAAAATGCAATGTATGTCATTAATGACTCACCCTAATGTCGTTCCACACCCGTAAGACCTCCGTTCATCTTCAGAACACAGTTTAAGATATTTTATATTTAGAGAGCGTATCTAAGTGTATGCACACTATACTGTCCATGTCCAGAAAGGGAATAAAAACATCATCAAAGTAGTCCATATGAGACATCAGTGGGTTCATTAGAATCTCTTGAAGCATCAAAAACACATTTTGGTCCAAAAATAACAAAAACTACGACTTTATTCAGCATTGTCTTCTCTTCTGCGTTTGTGTTCGCAATCAGTGAATCAGTGAATCAATCAATGATTTGGATCACGTATCTAACTGCTGAAATCAGGTGACATTGGCAATCCGAATCAATGATCGATTCACTGATTCATGACCGTTTGAATCTTTATTTGAGGATTGAACACAAACAAGGAAGAGAAGACAATGCTGAATAAAGTCGTAGTTTTTGTTATTTTTGGACAAAAATGTATTTCCGATGCTTCAAGAGATTCTAATGAACCCACTGATGTCTCATATGGACTACTTTGATGATGTTTTTATTCCCTTTCTGGACATGGACAGTAGAGTGTGCATACACTTAGATACGCTCTCTAAATATAAAATATCTTAAACTGTGTTCTGAAGATGAACGAAGGTCTTACGGATGTGGAACGACATTAGGGTGAGTCATTAATGAGATCTATTAAATTTTTGGGTGAACTAACCCTTTAATAATTATGTATTTTATAACTTATTTAAAAAACATATTAGCCAGACAACTATAAAATACGGTTCAATTTGTTAACATTAGTTAATTCATTTCATATTGGGAAGCAGCAATAAACAGTCATTTAAAGGGATAGTTCATCCAAAACTGAAAATATCGCTCCAAACCTGTAAGACCTTCGTTCATTTTCAGAAAACAAGTGAAGAACATTATGATTAAATCTGAGAGATTGAACCTCATTGGTTCTTGGTGAAGCTCTTAACACTTCACGTTTGAGCTTCATCAAGAACCAATGAGGTTCATTTTGAAGTTCTGTAGCTGTCTATGGAGGGATGGGAATATCTCAGATTTCACTGAAAAGATCTTCATTTGTTTTCCGAAGTTGAAGGAAAGTATTACGGGTTTGGAACAACATCAGGGTGAGTAATTAATGGCAGGAATTTTCTTTTTGGTTGAACTAACCCTTTAACATTGACCTAGATTAATGAATGTGTGTTACCAGTATGCCGTCCTGGCCTTTTAATGGCTGGTTGAGGAGCAGGACTGTCAGAAACCGTAGCGCGTGTCAGGGTGTTTGTTTGGGTGAAGGCCAGCGAAGAGCACATGAACAGAAGCTCAGAAGCGTGAGGTCGGTAACATGCTTGCAAAGAGGACGCGTTAAACACACGCCCTCGGCACATGTTTGGTCGGGAATGGCATAGTTTGGTCTCTCAGATGACTCCAGCCCTCTGGACAGGGATGGCACCGCAGCTTCATGGGACTTCATCTTCATCACTGTGTGCTTGAGGAAGAGTGACTCAGTCAGTGTTTCGTGTTTAACTCACAGTATTTAGGTTGAAGCACCATGTCCTGAGCCTGATCCTTCTGCGGCTCAACAGTAATGGATCTGATTCTGATGGCTGACACAAATCATTGAGTTTGGAATCATAATAACAGTATTTCAGAACCATTTTGCAACCCTTATTACCAATATTGATGTCACAGAAATATAATATAAACACACATAGGGCACATTTGAGGCCCTATCCCTTTCCTATACCAAAAGACATCAAACCAGTCAATACCAATAGTCTAATAAAAAGGCTATATTCATTTAACTGCCATAGAAATCAACAGTTTCACAGATAATGATAATGAACAAGTTGCATGTTTTTTATGCTCCGTGTCCAGACAGAAAAAGTGCCGTTTACTAAATGATTGATTAGGCCAGACAAAATTACAGAAATCACTGATTTATTTACTGTGGCTATAGAGTAATGGTGAGACGCACGGCATCAAGTTGACACAAATCGATCAGAGGTTCGAATCCGCCTTTTGCCACACTCGCTCTACTCCCTTTCCCCATCACATATCAGATCGGAAAGGTATTTATTTTCAATAAAAAAGAGAAAATAATAGAAAAAGGGGAATAAAGCGTTAAACATGTGTTTAATAATAAGTTTCTTAATAAGTTTCTCGGTTATGGGGTAGCCAAGGTAAGCAGACATGTGCTGAATTAGAGACGATAAAAGTGAGTGGGTCCAATATCATTGGTCTTAAAAAGTGGGTGGGTCTTGTCCAACCCACACACAATGGTACAGATGCCCATGTAAACACATATAATATTTAATTCAATAATTTAATAATATTGGGTAAACCTTTATTTTTCAATGTTCTTTTTACACAAGTTATATTACTAAAGTAATAACTATAAATTATCTCTAAACCACTCAAAATCCTAACCACAACCCTTCGAAAAAGAAAAAAAATAATGTCTCCGACTGAAATTGTTCTAGTGACTGATCACATCTAAATTTCTCAGGTGGCTGAATTGATATTTTGTGAATTGATGCAATTTAATTCACAGAAATTCAGTTCGGCCAACTAAAAAAATGTAGATGTGATCAGTCACTAGAACATTTTCAATTGGAGTCCTGAACTTTTTTTACAGTAGTTGATTAATGAGACTCTACAAGGACACTTTAAAACAGTGTAACCTAACATTACATTGGTTTGCATTATTGTTATTTATAGTGCACATTTATCATTTATTATAACTTATAATGCCTTTTCCCTTTTTAAAATTTCCGTGCAGTTTCTAATATTCATTTTATTAAAGACTGTAGATTTCTGTTAAGGCTGCTAGTTAACGTTAACTGGCCAAGAGCTTTCTTTCTGTCTCATTGTCAGGATGCTTTTACAACAAGGCCCAATATGCAAAAATGAATAAAAATATATTTACATTTACATTTATGCCTTTAGCAGATGCTTTTATCCAAAACTCAGGAGAATATATGTATTTGACACTCTTCTGCTTACAGCATGTGACCAATTGACAGTGCATTTGAATTTCTTCTGCATATTTGCATGAGCGTTCTTCAGATATATTCATTTGACACATTTCCGCATGTGAGCGATTGACCAGTAAATGCATTTGAACATTTTCTGCATATTTGCATGCAAGCATCCATCAAATACATGCATTTGACACCTTTGTCATATTTGCATGTGAGTAATCGACAAGTATAAATGCATTTGACACTTTTCTGCATGTGTGCATGTGAGCATTTGTCAAATATATACATTTGACACTTCATATTTGCATGTGAGCATTCATCAAACATATGCATTTGACACATTTCTGCATGTGATCGATTGACAAGTTAATGCATTTTCTGCATATTTGCATGTGAGCATTCTTCAAATAAATGCATTTGACAACCTTTTCGTATTTGCATGTTGACAAGTAAATGCATTTGACATTTTCATCATATGAATGTTCATCAAATATATGTATTTAAAACATTCTTAAAATGTTCATGTGCGCATTCGTTAAATATATGCATTTGACACATTTCTGCCGTTACTCAGACAGCCTTTGAGTACTGAATTGAGTCTGTAATGCTGACAGGCATTGTCACAATGTTTTATTATAAAAAATGAACCTTTTGGCATCAATAGATAGTGTGATGTTTGCTGTACACTTGTCAGGATGTTGCTGTGACCTTGACCTCCGTTCACGCCTTGACTACCCAGGTGTGTGATGTGTTGTGTAGGATGGAGTGTGTGGGTTGACACTCGAGTCACTCGACTTGCCTCTTCACACACGCATATGCTGTAACGGGTTGATTTGCACACAGCTTCCAGCTATAGTTGATGCATGAAGACACACTACTAAATAATGTAGAATATGTAGGAGAGAAACCAGCATTCAGACTAGTGAAATTATACACTCGCGCTCAAAAGGGGTTTCCCTTTGGCTCACCAAAACTGCATTTATTTGATTTGAAACACAGTAAAAACAGCAATATTTTCAATATTGTTTATCTGTTCATGACACGTCATGAACACATACAATATTATGCACAAATCGTATTATTACTTTTAGGATGTTTTAATGTGCTTTTGAGAGGCACAATATATAAGATTTTTGGATTAAAATATCCAAAAACCACAAGAACAATGTCATACATTTTGTCGACTAGCATTCTTGCATTATCCCAAATGTTTCCAAGATTTTTTAAATCCAGAGAAATTTTAACCAAGACACAGACTGTGCCTGTGTGTCGCCTATCAATGACATCAAACCCGCGTTTACCCTCGATTTGCGGTTTTATTTTGGAGAAACCATGGAAACACCAAAGACGCTGTAATATATCATGTGATTTATTAGACAAGTGAGCAGCTGTTTGGATACATTAAAGGGGTACTTCAGCGCTGGGAAGATGAATCTGTATTTAAATTGGGTCATTAATGTAGTAGAAATGTGGAATTATTTTTGAATTTGGTGCTTTCTAGACTGAGAAAAGACAGAAAATGTATTTTTGTCTCATGGGGATGAAAGACTACAATTCCCAGAATGCTTCGCTGCCCTGTGAGGCCACTCCCAAAGCCACTACTACTGAATCACTGATCACTCTCCCACCACCGCGTTTATCTGTATAAAATAAGTTCAGTTAGAGAACAGACACTACAATTATTTAAAAACTGAACGTGTCTGTTTAATATATTGGGATTTAGCCGCTGAGAAAGTGTCACAAACGCAGCAGGAGTCAGATTACACGCATCGTGATGAGCTGAATGAGCTCTCCTGATGAGAGCTGAGGTAAACGCGTCCACGTTCGCGGCAGTAGTTCTCAGCGCGTGTTCAGTCTGCCGTGTTTTCAGTTCATGCCTTTGGAAGATTAACTTTCATGGGAATTAACTTGAGAAGATAAAATACTCACTTTGCTCCACCGGCCGCACCGTTTCCATGAAGGCCTGAGAGATGAGCTGTGAGTGAGATCCCACTCCCCATGTGCGAGTTGAAAACATGCGAAAAATATAGCTCCCTCTGCTGGCTGTAGTCTTTAGCGTCTGGCCAAACAATCCAAAGATTGTTTTCGCAAATTGGCGATATTTGAGTCACCGGAGTAATTTATCCAGAAATAAAATGCATAAATCTTTCGTCTCAGGGGGATATGAGAGGGGGGAGCACGATCATTCGAATATACCCCAGGGTTTCTACAGATAGAAAGCCATATGCTAATCGCTGAAGTAACCCTTTAACTTTGTTGAGCTATAAAACATTAGTTAGTCTTACTGTTTAAATCTGGTTTTCTTGATTTACTGTGAGTACCATGTTTTAACTAATATCAATCTAGCTCAATGCAGTGTGAACAATTGTCTCATATAGCAGGCGAGTAAATGCACAGAGTAGCATTATAACATAACTTTCAACACACACAAATGTGTGTAATATGATAAAACAGCGCTGCGTTACCCCACACACACATGAGCGGAAGAAGCCGAAGCGGCGACTGTGGCAGAATAAAAGCTCTGTGAAAATCAAGGCATCATCAAGTTTTGAAAAAACCGCCACTAGCAGAGAAAAATGACATATTGTGCTTTAATAGCCCTTGTTTAAATGTATTCTTTCAGTTTATGTGGGGGAAAGCATTTGCAAATATCTCTTTTTGTGACTGGGCTTGGAACGACATGTGGATGTGTAAATGGTGGGTGAACTATTCCTGTGGGTTATGCAAGTCATTTTAGCCCATTGTGTTTTTTTGCTAATATTTGCTCTTAAATGAAGTGAGTCGATAAGTGGATTTGCCTGTGATGATCATGACATGAGCTGTCCTCTTTGTCCACAGCCGAAGCCTTTATTGGATAATTAAGGATGCATTAAAGACGGTCAGTAGTTCTGGATTTAGGTCAAATGCCCAGCATGCACTTGTTAAGGGAAGCTTTCCATAGCAAATGAACAGTGTTTGTGCTATCAAGCGTTCGGTGCGGTTGGTAAGTAGTGTGTATACATATATTCCTTCTCTACCTCTGACGAAATGGCCAACGTGTTCCAGTGGTGTAAAGAAGCTCATCTGTCGGCATGCATTTCTTTTCACTGTCATGCACAGCCAGGCAAACTCTCGGTGTCGGGGAAACAGAGCATGAAGAGATGCGCCCTTCGGCCTCTCAGGCAGCTTTCTGTTGATCTGAATGGTGTTTGCGTGATATGACTGTCATCTGCCGAGCGTTTCGCGCCTGTAGGACGAGGGACACACTCCACACGTGCTGGACAGTGGAGAATGCATGAACTGTATGACCGATTACAGATCGGTCTGTGCTTTGTTCAGTGATATAAAACAAATCATCTATATTTTCTAGCTTTTAATGTCATTTTGTTTATTCAATGATTTACTCACAACCTGTCCTCTAAAACATACGACTCTATAGGTTGTTTTTCAAGCACCTTATTACGACCTATATTTACGTTTTAAAGTCATGCGCCCTCTAGCTGCCATAGAAATAATGACAGTGTCGTGTTACTACTGACGACGTATGACTGTCGTTACCAATCAAAATGTGTTTTCATTTTAATGCAATGTGTGGACTTTTTACCACCATTTGCATTTGTCATATTTCCATTTAGAAAAAATATTTTTTTCATTTACAACTACACCCACCCCATCCCTAAACCTACCCAGTGATTTACAGTGCATACACACTTTATGAGCACGTGTTCCCTGGGATCGAACTCACGATCGCATGATCACATGTTGATGTTTTATAGTGCAATGCTGTACCAACTGAGCTATGCAAAACCTGAAATATTGAGCAGATAAAAGGGAAAAATGATTTTAAATGAAAGTGTCCTGCTGTTAATAGGAGCACAACTTTAGAAAACGGTCCTGTGTGTCGTATTTAATGAATTAAATTATTGTTGATAGGGGCGCAACTTTAATAAACGCTCATATGGGTCGTATTTCAAGGAAGTGACAAACAAGCTATTTAGGCGTATTGGTTGGAGGACTTGTTGTTTACTCATCTGTCACAAAAATGTGATTATTATTTCGAATTATCTACGATAAATCTGCACTCATTTATTTGCAAACATAAATTAAACCTTTTTTCAAGATTTACCATTGTTCCATTAAGATTTATACAAAATGTTTTAATATTTTAGTTTTTATTATCATTTTTGACAGCCATAAATATTTATAACACATTTATTTATCTATTATTATTATTATTATTTTATTCATTGTTTATTTATATTATTAATTATCATTTTATTACCATATTATTATTTAATTAATAATAATTATTCAATTATTTAATGAATTACCATATCATATAATTTGTTTTGATTTAAAAAAAAAACTATTTTATATAACTATTTTTAAGGTTTTGACAACAAAACAGTAATATTACAATAATATTAATGCATTGTTAATTATAGTATTTTAATAATTATTAAATAATAATGCATTCAATTAATAATTTTTATGTGTGTATGTGTTTAAACGAAAGTAGGGTCCAAAGTTATAATAAGGTAGTCTGTGCAAATAATACTTTGTCATAAGCAGAACAGCAGACCCCCCCATCCACACACCTCTGGTTGTATGATCCTGTGAACAGCATCATATGAGACGGTGTATATTTCCGCTGTGCAGTGTGTGAAGCGTTCCTCTCGGGTGCATCATGCTAAAGACGCTGAACTTGATGTGACACTGTAAGCTGATGGGTTACGGCTGTTACATCTTAAAGTCAGCGTCTCTTTAAAGATCTCCCTCTTATGCTTTATTTAAAAAACTGCTCTGAAATGACAAGATGGCTTACATGTTTTTTTTCTCCCCATCTTACACTCACACACACACTCACTCTCTGGCTCTGCAGATTCTCAGTCCGTGATCCCTTGAGCTTCTCCGTCTTTGTTCATTTGCAGTGTGCATCATCCAGCACTGAGCTGACAGCAGCATTACCGGCTCCTCGGCAGGGCTGGAAAGCTCTACAGTTAATTGTACTGTATTTAAAAGCGACACGTGTGATTCTGGGGTGCAAAAAAAGCTTATTTTATCACCGTTTAATCTGCAGTGTCAACTGTAAGTGTGACATTTGCGGGTTTGTTCTCTCTGCGGTGCTTTCAAAACATTCGTTTGAGCATCACGCCCAGCGGAGACCTGACCAATGATGCCAGTTTAGGCCGGGGGAAACCTGTGTGAAAGCCACCATTATTTTTTATGCCAGTGTCTAGAGCTGCCCGATTAATCGTTAAAAGATTGCGATCTTGATTTAAACACCGATGCGATCTTATTCCTACATGAGCACGATTCTGATATTAATCTTTTACATCACAAGCATCAGCAGAACAGCACATGTTTTACCGCTGCCCATGTTAATGAATGACGGGTGTCCACTGGTGCGAAGCAGAGCGAGCATTTCCAGTTCATTCCTATAAAAAAAATGTGGCCATACTCAATTCTAGTCAGAATATGAGTCTGATAAGTCTGTGATTATGAGGCGTTTTTCAACCGAACCAGGAAAGACCTCGATATGATAGAGCTACAACCAATCAGAGCAACGAAGCAACGCCTTACGTTAGTTGTCAAATGTCAACAGAGCTCAACTGCACTGTGTTGCCAAGTACGCGTTTTTTTCACGCGGGTTGTTTTCAATGTCTGCGGGTTGAAGAGACTATTATGTGATATATAGACCCATGAGTGCAAATTTCAGCAGGCAACCTTGCCAAAATAACACATTTTACTCCCTAAAAGGCATTTTTTTTGGAGAACCCCCCGAGAAGCTATTGTTTAGGGCTAGTAGTTGGCGGGTTTTGTTGTAAAAACTTGGCAACCCTGTCTGCACGCGTGCTGGAATACACGATCATTGCCGGTGTTGTAAAAAAATAAAAGAATTTAATGATACACAGAGTACTTACCCAACATGATCATCATTTCTGAGAGAAATAGTGAAGGTGAATGCATATATGAACAAGCTCTCAGTTTAAGATTTGAACAAATATAACCCAAGTGCCTTTGATGACGTGATGATTACGTTACTGTTGATCATCTGTCCGTCATCGTCTAAAGCCCGCCCTGATGATTTCATTGGTCCGAACAGTTTCTGTTCAGAGATAATTACTCCTCAATGGATCGAGGCCAGACCGAACCGCCTGACCTAAAAATGTTGGCTAAGTTCGGCTGGCATCCAGGCTAATGAACTTCCATAGGAATTAATTGAAACCGTCGCTCTGTCCCACACTGTGTGAGAGAGAAAAAAATCATGATCAAGAATCGTGCAGCTCTAATACACATGCAATTTCTTACCCTGCTGTTTGTGTTCAGACATTAACAGTTTAATCGCAATAAGACGTGAAAGAGAACTCAGTTTAATACTCACGGGACGCTCCGTCTGACATCCAGCTTTCTTTGTGTGTGCTTCGGGTGTGTGTGTGCACTCAGAAAACCATATATCAGAAGTTTAGACTGACGTATGCAGATGATAAACTTTCACGATGATGAAGAACCGCGTCTTCATATGACTGCGATAAAGATGATAATCAAAACCAATCAGATGTTTTAAGTTCCTGGCAGAGTATAGGAGGAACGAGCTGTAAAGTGGGGCGGGGAGAAGCAGTTCATTTGCATTTAAAGATACATGCACAAAAACAACATGTTTTTCCTTCCAAAAGGGGCATAATAAATTATATGTGGGGTATTTGGAGCTGAAACTAAACATATTCTGGGGACACCTGAGACTTATATTACATCTTGTAAAAAGGGGCATAATAGAGGTCCTCTTTAATGACTTTTAAATGACTTTTGACACTATATCCATTCTCATACAGCCTGCTTTAATATCAGTCATAAGAGTGAGTGTTTGGATTATTTTTTGTATTCAACATCAAACCGAGCGGCGAGTGTTGTCTCATTACATCAGATGACATTGTGCTCTTTTCATCCACAGACTCCAGTAAAGGCTGTTAGACTTACAAACGGATATTAAAACAGCACTGACGTGAATCAAGTCCTCGGCTTTGAATCTTGTTTTCTTGGCAGAGCATCACTTGAGGAGCCGTAACGATATTGCCTGTTGTGTTTTCCTGTAAGATCAGCGCATGCATGCAGCGAACCTGTCAGCAGCCGTTTGGCTGGAGTTTGATGCCATTTCGTCATTGCACAATCAGCAACAGAGTGCAAAACACAGCCGCTTGTGCTTACACAAGCCGTACGTAGGTAAGCCGTACCTTTTGAATTACAAATTGCCCCCTCATAAATAGCACTTCTAAAGAGCGAAGTTCTCCTCATTTCCTCGTAGGGTAATTTGAATTCTGATTAAATAAAACATTAATCACAAGCTCTCTTCAGTCAGAGTTAGTCGTGGCATTCCCTAAAAACTCCAATTCATGAGGTCTGACGGGGACTCCTTTGAGTAGTTTTCCCGAGAGCGAGCCACTAGAAGAGGCAGAGAGTGGTTTTAGACTTCCAGGCGTACCGTACGCTCGCATATTTGCACATCTCCCTCGGCCCGCTCAGACACGTGGCTATTTTGCCTGCTTTTCTCTGGCCGCTAAATGAGGCCATGTTTGTTTGTGTCCTGCTCCGGCCGTGAGGGCGCCGTGGAGCAGAAATAAAACGCCCCCCGCCGAGGCACCAGCTCTCTGACATTTTCATGAGGCGAGGAAGGCGTCGGGGCAGAACAGAGCAGCTCATGCATGTTGATCATTTCTTCAGCTTCATATTTCATCAGTGTGTAAACATCTAGACGCTTTGTTATAGGTTTAGAAAGAGGGTTTTTGAGTGTTTATGTGTGAGTGTGAGATGGGAATTGAAAATGTCACGTTATTTTGACCGTAGTATACCTGTTGATGCATGTTCATGGTCTTATTCTACATCAGTCTCAGTTGGTTCATGCTATTTCAAACTGTTTTATGGAAATTGTAATCATTTATTCGGTCCCTAAAACAGCTTTATTTTCAGCTGACTTGAGCTTCAAACTGCATGCTCACTATTTTACTATTCGATTATTTCCTGATTAATACAATATCGTATTACACACCGAAGTACACTATTAAAGAACTAAAAAAGGTTGCAAATGTTTTTTCATTCCATATTTTCATGTTATTTATTGAAACTTTATTAATTTCTATTTATTTATATTCTTTCATATAAAAAGCTTTTAAGCTTTTTGTTTTTTAACAATTTTTTATTTTCTTTTATATTTGATATTTTCCCCCATCTAGTGGTGTAAAGGTATATGACCACCCAGCAAATATTAGTTTCTGTTCCTCTCAATTTCCGATTTTGTTTGAACTCCTACGGTGGCCGATTTAGTCCAAGATTAACATGGCTTCCAGTTCGACCTCGCCGAGTGCCATCGAGTGTTAAAACGCGAAAGGCGAAGCTTGAATTTACGGGTATGTCCCTCTTTGGCTAATGTACTTTCAAGATGGAGGGGCAACACGGCGACCGGCATTCGAACCCCTCACCCGTATGTATTTTCAATGGCATATTATAAACTTACGAGAATACTTTATTATTTGAAAGAAGTAAATGTACATTAATGAGCACATATATTTTTGAAAGAACTAAGTGTTTTTAGCTAAGAATAAACTAAAGAAGTTACACAGTGTAGCTTTAAGCTTTTCTCCCACTCCATGTTTTCATGTCAAATATTTATTTATTTATTCATATAAAAGTATAGTATTAAGCTTTTTGATTTCATAGCCTATTTTCATGTCTTTTTAAAATGTATTTTACTTCAAAAATCCTTTCATATTCATATACATTTTATTTATTTATTTATAAAAACGTATTTAGCCTTTTTAAACTTTGATTTAGCTTTTTGTTTTGTATATATATATCCTTCATTCATATCTGTCTTTATTAGTTTTTTATTCATTAAATATATGAAAACCTATTTATTAAGCTTTTTTCATGACCTATTTTTGTCATTTATTTATTTAAATGTTTTATTTAGCTTTTTGTTTTATATCCTATTTTTGTGTCTTTCTTTCTTTCTTTCTTTCTTTCTTTCTTTCTTTCTTTCTTTCTTTCTTTCTTTCTTTCTTTCTTTCTTTCTTTCTTTCTTTCTTTCTTTCTTTCTTTCTTTCTCTCTTATTTATTAATTATATAAAAACTTTTAGACACCGTCATTTGAAAGTGATTGCAGTACCAGTTTTAGCCACAATCTTACATTCACTTCCTTTATTTATAAAAACCTTTTTATTATGCTCTTTGTTTTCATTTCATTTGCTTTAAAAAGCCTTCATATTTGGTAAGCAAATAATGTAACTGGAATTATAATTCTTATTTTGCCCCACCATTGAAAGAGGCAAGGGATTGATTGATTGATTGATTGATTGATTGATTGATTGATTGATTGATTGATTAATTGATTGAGTGAGTAAGTGAGTGAGTGAGTGATTGATTGATTGATTGATTGATTTGATTGATTTGATTGATTGATTGATTGATTGATTGATTGATTGATTGATTGATTGATTGATTGATTGATTGATTGACTGGCTCATTCTGTCTGATGGATCAGTTTTACAGGTCAGTCAGAGCCTGTGAGATCAGCTGATGATGCACATGACCGCTAGCAGTATTAGCATCTGCGCTAGCCAGAAAAACAGTGCTAACCATACTTCTCTCTCCTAAAATATGTACAAAATATGTAAGAAGAAGCAAGTCATGCTATTGTGAGGAGAATTATTGGCTGCTGAGAATTAAAAATGACAGCAAACCAAATACTCTAAAGACAAGGTGAAACTATGATACAGCTATAGTTAAAAACGTTGTTGTCATGTGCATTTGGGAACCCCGTTAGGAACAGTCATTGTATTTTTGAGTCTGTATGGTGACATTTTTGTGTGATTTAAGCAACGTTGGCAGTGTGTTTGGTCTCTGGATAACAGACTCCTGCTGCATTGAATGAAATCCAGTGTCTCGTTCTCCGTGACAGGAACATCCGCCCGGAAGAATGAAGTCTCTGCAGCGCCAATGCTTCTCTGTCAGCTCGAGTCAGAAATGTGATGCACAAACATGCTAACCTGTGTGTATCTCTCTCTCTCTCTTTCTCTTTTATGTGCCGTTTGTCTGCGGGCCGGCCCTGATCCTTCTCAAACGCCTCTTCTAAAGGTAACATGCTTTATATTTTACCCCTTTACCACAGTAAAAAGGTTTCAGGCGCTCTTCTGGTGCTGTAGAAGCTGCTGATGAATTAATGATGCTGCTGGTGGCAGCTTGTTTTAGGGCTTTTTAAGGACGAGATGCTTGATCTGATCAGCCGTGTCGTGTCTTCCTAAATAAAGAGGAGGAGGACGATGCCCTGAGGAATGGCTTACGGCTCACTAGTTCTTCTTATAGGCTGGAAGACTTAAGGAGTTCTTGCTTGTTTTATTTAAATATTAACATTGTTTACTCAAATTCCCAAATGAGATGATTGTTGGCCTATAGATATAATAATAGAGGACGGCAAAACTCAGAAGATTCATTTTCCATTGGTTTCCTTGTAATGTTACTATGGGCTTTTTTAATTTATGAGTAAAAGAAGACCTGTGGTAAATATAACTTGACACTACTTGAACATTTTTATTTTATTTTTTATTTTATTGCAATTAAAGGCACACTATTTATCATTTTTTAATTCAAATATCCAAAAACCTAGATTAATTCAAAGATTCGCTATTGGTTATTTATAATGCCGTTTTTTAATGAGTAAAATAAGGCCTGTAGTAAACATAACTTGACGATATTTGAAAATGTTATTTTATAATTTAATTTAATTTATTATTTTATATATTTTTTAATTTGAGTAAAATAAGGCATGTGGTATTTATTTATTTTATTCTAGTTTAGTTAAAGGCACAATATGTAAAATGTTTGGATTCAAATATCCAACCGAACACAACCAACAACTTCCAACACACTTGATTTTTTTTTACCAAGTAAAACAGCGCTATGTTATGCCTGGCTCACACTACAGGAGTTTTAGGCCGAATTATGCCCGATTTTCCCCTCCCGAGACTCTTGTCCACCACCTCGATCGGTACCGATGTTCGGTGCAGATTATCTGGTAATGTGAGGCGTTCACAGATCTTGCACCTCCTGATCTGCTCTCACGCAACTCGAGCTCGCCTTGATCATATGAAACATGTTTGATATTTATCGGGATGAGCAAGACTGTAATAACGTCAGTACTGTCACAATAGCCAATAGAGACGGACATATCGAAATGGCGACCGCGAGTTGAGTTGCCGTAGTTTGCTGTAACGTTAGCTCAGAGAGAGAGAGAGAGAGAGAGAGAGAGAGAGAGAGAGAGAGAGAGAGAGAGAGAGAGGGAGAGAGAGAGTCTCAGCATTTCTTGTTTTTCATTTGACAGCACAAATCTGCACTAACAGGTGACGATCGCTTTTGAACTAGCCAGCGGTAAACATTCTAGCACACTAGTGTGACCTAGCGTTCGTGCTGGGTTCGCCTAAAATACTCAGAAATAAGAAAACAATAAATGACAGTCGTTTGAACGTTCCTTCACTTTATTCTCGGTCACACGCGTAATAACTAGCCTGAAAAAAACCTGCTACACTCCAGAACAATAAAACAGTAAAACATTAAAATATAACAGTAAAACAGTGCTATGTTATGCCTGGCTCACACTACAGGAGTTTTAGGCCGAATTATGCCCGATTTTCCCCTCCCGAGACTCTTGTCCACCACCTCGATCGGTACCGATGTTCGGCGCAGATTATCTGGTAATGTGAGGCGTTCACAGATCTTGCACCTCCTGATCTGCTCTCACGCAAATCGAGCTCGTCCCGATCATATCAAACATGTTTGATATTTATCGGGATGAGCAAGACTGTAATAACGTCAGTACTGTCACAATAGCCAATAGAGACGGACATATTGAAATGGCGACCGCGAGTTGAGTTGCCCTAGTTTGCTGTAACGTTAGCTCAGAGAGAGAGAGAGAGAGAGAGAGAGAGAGAGAGAGAGAGAGGAGAGAGAGAGAGAGAGAGAGAGAGAGAGAGAGAAAATCAGCATTTCTTGTTTTTCATTTGACAGCACAAATCTGCACTAAGAGGTGACGATCGCTTTTGAACTAGGCAGCGGTAAACATTCTAGCACACTAGTGTGACCTAGCGTTCGTGCTGGGTTCGCCTAAAATACTCAGAAATAAGAAAACAATAAATGACAGTCGTCTGAACGTTCCTTCACTTTATTCTCGGTCACACGCGTAATAACTAGCCTGAAAAAAACCTGCTACACTCCAGAACAATAAGTGCGCATGCACTACCTCTATACGGCAAGTCCCGAGGGGAAAAATACATTGCAAACACAAACACACAACGAGCGCCAGAACGACAGGATCAAATAAGGTCAATAAAATGACCTCCATTTCTCTCTGAAGAACTGACAATCCATGTTGAGCCCGTCTCCCCAAACATTTTCTAATCCACACTGGTTTATTCTTACGCTTTTGTTTTTTTCCACAACAAATGATCATTATTGATACAGCAAGTTGTCATGCTACAGTAGGCCAATCCATTTTGTTTTCACGCTTACGATCTGCTGCGTAGATCACGTGACGCACTTTCTCTGGCACGATAATCTTAATAATATTTTGTTGTGTGTGATGCTCCTCGATTTTCATATCTTGTAGTGTAAATGGTAAAATGGACTGCATTTATATAGCGCTTTTATCCAAAGCGCTTTACATTTTGCCTCACATTCACCCATTCATACACCGACGGTGATGTCAGCCATGTAAGGCGCCATCCAGCTCGTCGGGAGCAGCTGGGGTTAGGTGTCTTGCTCATGGACACTTCGACACTTGGTCAGGTGGAACCGGGGATTGAGCCACCAACCTTCTGGTTTGTAGACAACCTACATGAACCACTGAGCCATCGCCGCCCCAGTGTGAACTCTAGCGGCAAAACTTACATACTGTGTCTTTAACAAAGATATACATTTTTATTTTATTTTTTTATTTAACAATATGTCTCCCATGATGCAATGCTTTGAGCTCAGTTAATAAACTCCATTCCAGATGGAAAGAAAGAAATGTTAATAAAATATAAATAATTTAAAATATGATCATTATATTTAGAATAGGTAAATTTATCCAATATTAATATGTGCTGTTTGTTTATGCTTATTAGAGTGTTGTGGCATTGTCTGTCTGATGCAGGTTTTGGAGCGAAGCATTACATGAATGTGGAATTACTCTAGAGAGAATTTGATGAAAAATATTTTATTTTGATGAGAATTTGAAAGAGGTCTCTGACTTCTTATTGTAGAGAAACAGGAGACTTTACTCATATCTTTGTGATGTCTGAGAGAAACCGTTCAATCTGGATCTGTAATATTGCTCATAAGATTGTCTTTATTTTGCAGAAGAGATAAGATCTTGAAATTCAATGTGAAAATTGTTCATGGAGCCAGTATCACACCAGTAGTCACACCAGTATAGTTGACTCGTCATGTGACGCTTTCTGTGAGAAATGATCTGAAATGTAAGATCTCGTTCGCATGTCACTGGTTCTGGTGTGTCTAGTCAAGGGGTGAATACGCGGAAGAGAAAGCATTTCTCTTGAGCAGGATTATACTGTACCCTCTCACAGGGCCGAAACGGCAGCGTTATTGAGTTCAGCAGTGAGAGATGCTCGTGTTATTGCTCTCAAAAAGCACACCGCGCTCTCGCCGTAATCCCTGAAAAGCCATCTGCCGTACGTGAGGGCCGCGCTGTCACACTGCCCTCATTCACCAGCGCTGATGTTTAAATCCTCATCCTCACGAGCGGCTCTCCTCCCTCCCACAGCTGCTTTTAAATTTATATTCCTCCGACTCCAACACTCATAATCTGAGGGGCCGGACTGGTGCAGTGGCCCGTGTCACCACTAGGGGTGGTATTGTGGTAATGATCATAAGACTGTAAAAAAAAAAAAGATACATGACGGCTGCGTCCAAAACCAAAATGCTGCCTTCGGAGGACACATTTGAAGGCAGGGAGGCATCAAGCAACGTCCAAATCTATTGTTAGCTTCACTTCCTGTCTCCTGAGATACCTTCACCTGATTGATATTTGAAGGCAGTGTACATGTGTCCTTCGCTGCCTTTGATATCCCACAATCCTGTGCTTTCCAGTCAGTGACAGTTGAGCTGGGGGAAAAAGATGCATCTGAAAGTTTCGTTTGCTGGTCCGTTTGTGTGTAAATGTATGTTCTTTGCCAATATTTTCCACTTCTGATGTCATTTCTAGCGAGAAATTACTAATGTAGTAATTAAATATGTGTTTAGTTCTCACCAAAGCTTGCTCTATTTTGCTGTAGATCATTAAACTGTTGCACTGCCTTAGAAGTCTGTCTGAAATTAGTTTCGTGAGGTGCCTTCATACACAAAACGCTGCCTTACAAGTCATTGTCTGATAAGGCAGCGAGGCAACGAGTCAGCTGCCTAGGTGTTCGGACGCAGCCGACGGGTCTCCGCTTCCTTCCACTGTAGAAAAATGAAACCAAAATATCCCAGAAATGGTCGTTGTCAATGACATCATTCAGAGTCACGGAGCCACGGTAGCCCACAGCTGTCAATCATGACACCCCGTTTTTATAGCATCAAATAAAACCAAACTTAGTGGAAAAACAAACACTCAACATACATCTATTTGAGAAGAACTACCTAAAACGACTCAGATTTGAAGTGTAATTGGATTTTTTGGATTTCAAAGAGAGGGCGGAGCTTATGAGCCATACTGCAGCCAGTCACCAGGAGGCAATAGAAACACTTTGGCTTCACTTTTCAGGATTTGTGGGGCACACTTGGGAATAGTACTTTTTTTTAAATACTGTTGTATAAAGATTAAATACATATATAATGTGTATATATATATATATATATATATATATATATATATATATATATATATATATATATATATATATATATATATATATATATATATATATCACATTTGGCACAGAAAAAAATGTTTCTTGGGCACCAAATCATCATATCAGAATGATTTGTGAAGGATCGTGTGACACTGAAGACTGGAGTAATGATGCTGAAAATGTAGCTTTGACCACAGGAATAAATTACATTTTACTAGCCTATATATTCACATTAAAAAACGGTTAACATTTTAATATTTCACAGTGTTTCTGTTTTACTGTATTTTTGATCACATAAATGCAACGTTGATGATTACCGATATTTTTTGATATCGAAAGCCTTATGCTGGTGTCTTCTCTTCCCTGATCTCAGGATTTTGTGCCATTCATGCCAGCGTGAACCTCTCTCTCTCTCTCTCTCTCTCTCTCTCTCTCTCTCTCTCTCTCTCTCTCTCTCTCTCTCTCTCTCTCTCTCTCTCTCTCTCTCTCTCTCTCTCTCTCTCTCTCTCTCTCTCTCTCTCTCTCTCTGCGTGTGTTTGTGTGTGTGTGTGTGTGTGTGTGTGTGTGTGTGTGTGTGTGTGTGTGTGTGTGTGTGTGTGTGTGTGTGTGTGTGTGTGTGTGCCTGGTCTATTGAGATGCAGAGAACAGCACCGAGAGACTTAACTGGAGGCTGAACTGAATTAAGTTTATTCTGCTTTATAAAACACAGTTCTCCTGGATGCTGATTGATCACTATCAACACAATGGAGGAACATTTCTTACTTTGCTTGCCTAGTATTAGAGTTTTGCAGAATATGGAACAGTAGAAATGTGAACATGATTTTTTAATAATGTTTGTGCCGCGGTAGATGCACTATTGTTCTAAAGTTTGGGGTTGGTTAGTCTGCTCACCAAAGCTGCAAAAATACAGGGGAAAAAATAGGAAAATATGTTAATAAAATGTAATTTATTCCTGTGATCAAAGCTCAATTTCCAGCTTCATTTTGTGGAAATGCCAACAGAGCAGCATTTATTTAAAATAGAAATCTTATTAATGTATTCCTCTTTAATGTCATTTTTGATCCATTTAATGCATCATTGCTGTTATAAAGTATATTTTATTTTATTTTTTTACATCTAACAATCCCCAAACTTGTGAACGCTGGTGTATATATCAATGGCAGAACTGCCTCCCAACACTGAGCTGATGTTTTATAATATTTGTTTTGAACTCAACTGTTTCATAATGCAAAGCTGTTTTTGCACTGATGTCAGACTGAACATCATAAATAATCCGATCTTTTGGTTTGTGTCCATCACGTATTCAAAAGAGATCAAGTACTTTTCTTTTTCATTCACTGGATTATCAAAAATAGACATTACCATGTGGGTTTTTTAAATATACGCTATTTTTGTTGACTTTCCAACAAAAATAACTGGATTGAAATGATCTGGTCGAAGAAAAACACAGCTCTGTTGGTTAGTGTCTTGTTACTGCAGATTTGCCCAGATGATTGCAGATGTGGTGTTTGAGCAACGGGTGTGTTTTGATGAAGGAGAAAACAGGCGCTGGTTAATTTAACTAAAGAGGGGAAGATTTTGGGGCTGATAGGAGGCTGGTGGAGGGATTAAATGAGATTAATGGGACAGAAAAGTGTCCTGTGACAGGCAATCCTCTTTAACATCGCCTCTCATTACAGTCATGTTGGTGTAGATGTTGTGGACTGAAGTTTATCCACCTCATTCTGAAATAAGGCTGTGTTTAGAATTAACATATCCTTAAAGGTGCACCGTGTAGTATTTTTGCAGCAAAATATCCAAAAACCACTAGGCCAGTGTTATATATTTTGTTCCGTTGAGTTCTTACAATATCCCAAATGTTTCCAACTATTTGTAAATTGTGAGAAAATTGCTATTTTAACTAAGGACCGGGACGAGTCAGCATAGCGTTTGAGCGAGTCGCCTGTCAATCGTCATATCTGCGTTACCCTCAGTTTTATTCTGCAGGAGCGCTTTACTCTTAGCAGTGTGAACAAGTCACAGCAGCACAGAGCGAACACACAGAGTAACGTCATAACGTCATTTTAAACACACTTAAATGATAAACAGAGCTGCTTTACCTCACAATCATGATCGGAAACGCGGAAATAGTGCAGGCCCGGCGACTGTGTCCCGTCCCGTCATAATAAAAGTCCCGGTACTCGCGAGCTGTGTGTTTGTTTAACAATCTCTCCAGCAGCCGTGCTCAGCTCCACAACACTCGGTCCTGCTCTGCTTCTCACTACAGTAACGTTAATAACCGCATCCATGAACATGATTTCTGCCCGAGTCCTGTTTTCCACCGGCTGTGAGGTGAAGACCACATGTCCCAAGATACTGCGCTCACACATGGCGTCATCAAACTACGCCTTTGTTTAGAATAGGCGCCCTCCAGTGGAAAGTTGCATAGTGCACCTTTAATGATTGCTGCCTATAGGATTTGTCTTTCTTTTTTACTTAAAGCCACATTATGCAAATTCCGTTAGTGTCACTTATTCAAAACACATAACTTGATTATGCCTTGATTTTCACAGAGCTTTTATTCTGCCACAGTCGCCGCTTCGGCTTCTTCCGCTCGTGTGTGTGGGGTAACGCAGCTCTGTTTTATCATATTACACACATTGAGTGTGTTGAAAGTTATGTTATAATGCTACTCTGTGCATTTACTCGGTAACTACTTTGAGACACTTGTTCACACTGCAGTGAGCTAGATCTATATTAGGCATGGTAAAACATGGTACTCGCAGTAAATCAAGAAAACCAGATTTAAACAATAAAACAAAGTGTTGAGCTGTATAACAATGATTCGTTTTCTGTCCATGAAGGATCCAAACAGATCCAAACAAATCATATTTACCGTGTCTTTGGTTTTTCCATGGTTTCTAAAAAATAGAAAATTGAGCATAACATGGGTCTGATGTCATTGATAGATGATGCAAGGACATGTTGTATGTCTCTTGTAGATTACGTGTTGTCTGGCTATTCCAAGACCAAGCTCAATTTAAGAATGAACATTGGTCTGGGGAGTCTGCTCTGTATTTTTTACTGCACAAGAGGTGTGATCAACGAGCATTATTTGAATAACTCTGTACGCAATTGGATAGACCTTAACCAATCAGACCACAAGAGGCGTGATCAACGGGCAACGACCCATCATTTCTCATCCGTCATCATGTTAAACCTGCCAATAGCGTGCCAGGTGGATAAGCCAGTCTGTGATTGGTTCCTGCTAAAGTGTAACAGAAGCAGTAGAAATGAATGTACAGGTTTCCAGACTGAGTTGCCGGCCGGAATCAAATCACCGGCAGATCAGGCTGGGTAGTCGCTGGACAGCCACCGGTGTCACTAATAACAAGAGTTTCTGAATTCTACACAGCCTCTTTAAAGATAATAATCATATCTAGTTGTTTTTCTCCACAGAAAGACTTATTTGTATTTCGATAGATTGCAGTAGACAGTAGCAGATATATTGCTATTATTGTGTGTGTGTGTGTGTGTGTGTGTGTGTGTGTGTGTGTGTGTGTGTGTGTGTGTGTGTGTGTGTGTGTGTGTGTGTGTGTGTGTGTGTGTGTGTGTGTGTGTGTGTGAGCCTGTTTATGTGGTTTATGAGGACACAAATTTGTATAACTACATGGGTATTACACTGGTGTTACACTATAAATGTGGTTTATGAGGACATATCAAATGTCCTCATAATTCAAATGGCCTTAAAAACATACTAAATGATGATTTTTTGAGAAAGTAAAAATGCAGAATGTTTCCTGTGATGGGTAGGTTTAGGGACAGGGGCAGTGCAAGGGGATAGAAAATACGGTTTGTACGGTATAAAAACCATTACGCCTATGGAGAGTCCCTGTAAACCACATAGACCAACGTGTGTGTGTGTGTGTGTGTGTGTGTATGTGTGTGTGTGTGTGGTTGTGTGAGAATATCATTCAGCAATGATGTATTAAATTGATCACAAGTGAAAGTAATGACTTCTATGTTACACATTTTTAATATTATTATTCAATAAAAGCTGTTCTCTGCTTCTTAAATAAATTGCCAATCTCTGCAGATCATCAATAATAGAAATGGGGTATCTGTCAAAAAAAAAAGAAAAAAAAGAATTGTGATACGATACAACTAAACTTATGCGACAATGCAGGGATCTTTATAGGGATGACATTATTACGCAGACCATTTTATTGGTATTTGGCCAATTAAATGGAAACAGGCTGAAGACTAATTTGAGACGTCGACGTCCGAAAGGAAACCAAACAGCGCAATGACGAAAATAAATGATCATTAGAATAATTTCTAAAGGATCATGTGACATTCAAGGCTGCATGTAGCTTTGCATCACAGGAATAAATTATTATATTTTACGATATATTAAACTAGAAATCAGTTTTTTTATTGCAATAATATTTCACATTACTGTTTGTACTGTATTTTTTATTAAATAAATGCAACCTTGATAAGCATTTGAGACTTCTTTCAAAAACATTTAAAAATATGTACCAGTCCCAAATGATTAAATGTTAGCTTAAACCATCCTAGAATTGAAGCTGGTCTTCGCAGCGGAGATATTTCCTCATGGACATAAAGTCAGACCATCAGCACTGGTCACTTTGTCATTTCCCCTTCAATCCCAAGAGTCAGTGCAGTAATTACTGCCCAGGAAACCCATGATAGAGTCATTCGCTCATCGGATCAGTCTGTCTGCCATCTCACTTTCCATCTTCTTCCATTCCGTGTCCAGACACAGCCCGTCTAAAGTATGGACACACCTGAACAGAGTTTAGTCTAATGATCAAAAGTGAAAAATTTACAATCCAGGGTCAAAAACATATGTCACATAAAATAAACATGCACAAATATATATATTATAAAATAAAATATTTATTTTTTTTATTCTTTTTTTATTTTTTATTACATATTATGTAAATATATGGAATAACTAAACATAAAAAATAAATAAATAAAAAATATTGTTTAACTTACTTTTTATGTGTATGTGTTTTTAACATTTATGCAGCATGTACCTTTTTAGTAGCCTGACAAGCCAGACCCACATCAAGATGTTTGGTCTGGAAACTCACCATTGACAGCTCAATCCGAAGGGCGGGATAAACGGTTGTCTTTCAAACTCCCTCTGCACGCGATAGGATAGCGCTACACCAACCAGAGCAACGAAGGTGAAGCAGAGCTCTTTGATAGATTAAACATTGGCCGTATCCGGTCGGCAAAACTCCGAACACATCTTCACTTCTTAAGAATGACTTCAGTGCCGCTCTTTGTTCTTTTCTCAAAGAAAAGCTTAACTCCAAGTCTTCCAGAATCGCGGTCAAAGCTGATTCGAAAGATCACCGCCGTTCGCCAGTTTCTGTG
This sequence comes from Pseudorasbora parva, assembly GCF_024679245.1. Lineage (NCBI taxonomy): Eukaryota > Metazoa > Chordata > Actinopteri > Cypriniformes > Gobionidae > Pseudorasbora > Pseudorasbora parva. The sequence goes on from NC_090178.1 coordinate 5,538,452, forward strand.
TTTACTAGAAGCATGCAAACGCAACTTGGCCGTCATTATGTTAAGCCCCGCCCACCGACTCTATACACGATGTGATTGGCCCGACCAGAGTTTGGCGTTTACAGCTCAGAAGTGTACTGAGAGATGCTGGATGACATTCGTGGCGGATTAGATTTCCTGCCGCTAGGGTGCGTCTAGATTTCTAGGCTAGCAGCATGTACCTTTTTGGTGAACAATTGAAATGAGTAAAATAGTGCTTTTTTTTTTTTTTTTTTTTTTCTAGTTTTTTTTTTCAATGGCTTCTTTAGTTTGGCAAACAAATCGCTCGAATGGATATAAATGTTCTTCTTTTCTTTTTCGCACAACCTGCAAAAATCGATTGATGTCATTGCTGCTTCTGCAAACCGTTGATCAATGTTACAAACTAACACATTTGTTGACACGTTTCCTGCCAGGAGTTTTTAAGCCGCTCTTTCATGTCACCTGGATCGTTGGTCTGATTGGTTGAAGGACTATCCAATTGCGTAAAGAGTCATTTGAACTATGCCCGTTGATCACACCTCTTGTGCAGTAGAAAATACAGAGCAGACATCCCAGACCAGGGTGTCTTAAAAGATTGAGCTTGGTCGGATAATAGCCAGACAACAGCTAAAAGATTTCATGTTTGGATCACTGCATCATTCCCGCACTTCCAGTTTTCATCACTTTGCTATTATTCTAACATGTGTAAAAGTCACAATGCAGAATGGGTGGGTGTGCCCAAACGCTTGAATGGTCGTCTATGCGCTTTCTCTCTTGTGTGTCATATCAGGCCAGGATGAATGGCGTCTGCAGATATCAGTGTGCTGGGAGGGGCTGATGCAGGCGGCGGTTAATTAAACAGGGCTACGCTAAAGCGCGCCTCAGTCGAGGGTAAATCTCAGAGACACAGAGCCCGAGGTACAGCGCCGTCCCCTGAAAGATGAAAAGCACCGGGGAAAAGAAAGATCAAAAGTGTGCACAGAACCCCAGCGCCAGATAACGCCTTATCAGACAGCCAATGAGAGAGAGAGAGCGTTAATTCCCCTTTTCCCTGTAAATGATATTGGAACTAATTAGAAGGATTCTCTGCACATTTTCTATGTTTCAACAGCATAAAAAGCTTGTGTGAGTAATCAGAGGAAGTGGTGTTAAATGAAGCCGGATTAGAGGCTTAATCTCAAGCACCTGCATGGAGAAACTCAGAATATGGCCTGACATGCTTGTGTACATGCTGCATACATCACTTCATAAATACTTGTTGAAATAAAGGTAAATATATATATAAAAAAGTGGACTAACTACATGCATACCCACAAAAACGGTAAACGTTTTTTATATTAGGGATTGGCGATACCTCTTATTTTGTTTTCAATACGTTTTCAATATTTATATATCGTTTGTTTTCAATATTCATATTCTAATATTATAAGGTCAGTATCACTGATATCAATACCAATACGATACTTTAAAACTGAACTTTTAAAATATTAAATGTATTAAATTATTAAAATTACTAAGAGTGAAATGGGTAAAGATACACAGATTTGATGTAAGATAAATGGGTAAAAATACACCAAAATGTAAGCCCGTCTGCAGGCCAAAGGAAATTAATTTTACAAACATTATCCAATCCTAGCCGTGGGCGTTTACTTCCAAGTCTTCAGTGACACGCCCATCAAAACCCAGCGTTCAGGAGAGAGCCTCAAAACCAGTGGAGAAAATAGCCTATTACTTATTAGTTATGATGTTTTTGAATGTAAAATCCACACGAACGTCATTAGTTGATCTCAGACAACAGTATACTTTTTTTTTTAAAGCCAGTTCATGACTTTTTTTTTTCCTCTTGATTAAAAGTTATTAAATTAAATTTTATAAATTTTATATATTAAAAATTCTATTTTTTGGAAACGCAGCCCTGTTTGAATACAGTGTCAGCATCGAGCGAACACTCTCTCTGTGATCGATTGGTTCTGTCTTGCAGCATTTGCGTGCGTTCAGATCATGGTTTAGATGTGGATGAAAATAGTCCTATACTCCACAACTATTCTGCAAAATAGGTTATTCGGTTTGTATGTATCAAATAATTTTAAAATAAACAAAATGACTGGTAAAAAAAAAAAAAAAGTAGTATTGATCGAGTATTGATACTTTTTGATGCTCATATTAGTATTTCATATCAATACTCCCGTTCCTAATTTATATCAAATCCCACAAATTTGTTTAAAAAAAATATAGCGTTTGTTTTTTGTGCCACAAACAAGTTTCAGTTGTTTATATTAAAATATATATTATTTTAAAAAAATACTCAATTTTGTTATTTATTTTTAGTGCATTTTTATTTAATACATTTTTCAATTTTTAAAAGTATTAATGCATTGTATTTGTTTAAATATACAGGTTTGTGCTTCCATGCTTTATTTCTCACTTGTTTAATTCTGGAGGCAAGTTCTCCAAACAAAAATGTTCTTATTATTTATACAACTATAAACTATTGGCTTGAGATGGTCTATTATACGCAGCATAAATGTGTGTGTGTGTGTGTGTGTGTTTGTGTGTGTGTGTGTGTGTGTGTGTGTGTGTGTGTGTGTGTGTGTGTGTGTGTGTGTGTGTGTGTGTGTGTGTATAATGCACTAATAAAATAATGCACTAATCATTATTATATGAATAAAATTTAAATAAAAAAAATACATTGTTTTTGGTGCATGCGAGACAATTTATGTTTGTTCTGTTGATGGTTCTGGACCTTTAGATTGTGCTGGTAATGGAGTAACTGTGTGATCTGTGTGTGTGTGTGTGTGTGTGAGTGGCAGTATGAAGGTCCTCAGACAGTGATGGTGTCTGAAGAGCAGGATGTGCTCAGGCGTGGAGGGCGGAGGACAAGCGGACAGCGTGATGGAGCTCGGGTGGCATGCTAGATCTGTGTGTGTGTGTGTGTGTGTGTGTGTGTGTGTGTAAAGGCCCATGGGTGTGTGTGTCAGTGGCTTGAGCTTTGTGTGTGAGATGTAGGACAGTGAGGTTGTGTATTATTTATGCTGGTTAAGCACACAGCAGGGACTGAGTTATATAGGCACAAAAACACTATCAGTTTCAGAGAGTGACCTCCACCTTCCAACACACACACACACACACATATACACACACACACCTGCTGGTAAAATACTGAGAAGGTTGCAGATATGTGGGGGTTTTTATGGGAAAGGATGTTAGGATGCTTTTTAAATGAAAATCATTCTACAATACACATTCTACATGAGTGTAAACCTTTTATTCTTTCTCTTTATTTGACTTTTTTAGAAGCATTGCAAGGTTGACATTTCCAGTAACAGAGAATCGTTCCATCAATAATTACACATGAACAAATGTATAACACAATAAGAACATTCTAGTAACTACAATTAACTACCAAAAACCTCGGATTAAGGAATTAGTAGTTATTAAATGGTGCTCAGTTGAATGAGGTAGTTCGGTTGAGCTTTATTTTACAGTGCAGTGTACTTACCTGAGAAAGTAGTGGGCAATACAAGGGCACTACATGGGTTACGGTTGTAACGTGAATGGCACTGTACAGTTGATGGGTCATTGCATGCATCATCACAAAAGTTTAAGCCTTTTCAATGTAAATATTCAAGCCCTGGAACACACACAAAGGGAATTCATTGCTCACGCTGTGTGGGAAGTTTAAAGGGCTCCTATTGCTGTTTTGTTTTGGAGTCTCCCTCTCCAACAACAGGTTTATATAGGTTTATGTCATAACTGCCTGTTTTTGTGTCATGGCTGATAAAATCATATTTTTGGCTGGTCAATTTTCATTGGTAGATATGGAAGTATTAGTTTTCGGCCCTGGTTATATGCAGTATCCTGCTCTGCTTCCACTTTTCAAATTCAAGAGTTTAATTACATTAGAAAAGACATCTCGAATTCTTGATTCAATTCTGAATGATGTACAGATCTGGTGTACACGTGCCATTATTCCAACAGCGGCGAGTGAGCGAGTGTGATTCGCTGCTCATCATTTAATCCTGTGGTTCAATAATTCAACCTTCATTTCTTCTGGAACAGACGCAGTGACAGCAGAAACTAGCATGTTCTCCTTCCAATTAGAGCTCTCTGATTTCACACTTCCTCTTGTCATTGTGGAGCCGAGTGTTTTTTTGTGGAAGCTGATTGGTTCAGACAGGATCTTCATTCAGTTCTAGACTCATATCATAGAGACAAAATGAAACTGAAGCTTGCAACTGGCTGCAAGTCAAGTCACCATTATTTCTACAGCGCTTTACACAATACTGATCGTTTAAAGCAACTTCACAGGAAAATAACAGAATTAGTGCTGCAAACTGCATCAGTTGTTTGGCAAGGATGTACTTTGGGTAATCTAATGTATTATTTAATGAAGCAATCACAAGGATGATCAGTATTATTGTATTTACTGAAAATGTGACTATTGCAAATGCATTTTTTAAAGCAATAACTACTCACAGTTGTGCTTTACAAGATTTAAAGGGCTTTTCTGCTGTGCATCATGTCTTAACAACAGGTGTTGCATCATGTCATTCTCCTGCAGGCCACACAAAGCTACTCTACGCTTCCCCGCTGTTCCACTCTGTGGCATGACATTGTAGCCATGGCAACAGAGAAAGAAAGTACAGGAAAAACAATCAGGCAGGAGCTGAGGTTGCAGGTCTGTCATATACAATGTGCACATGCTGTAATGTTGTGGCCATGGCCTCTGACTGCCTGATTCGCACTGTCAGTTGATGTTACTGTCTGCAGCACAGAGGCCTGTTATACCTGGAGAGAGCCATCCGTTAGCGCTCCCCTTCATCTCAACGGCTGCCGTGTGAAGGCGTACTGTTTGCGTGTGTGTGCGCCCTTCTGCATACGTTTCTTTGTGCCGATTGCATATGCAGGAAAACTATGGCTAATGGCTTTTGACCTAGCTATCAGAGTCAGTGCCTATGATAGCCACCAGAGGGCACTCTTTCTGTCGTTATCTTATCATGGACTTCATTTCCCATAACCCATCACCCAAACGCATTATGCCTGATTACTTTCAGCTGTTTCTCATTACCCTTGTTAACTTTGCTTTTATGAGTCCTGTGTGTCCAATCATTCTTTGCGGGGACTTGTTTGTGTTGCACTGCATTTCTAAGCATTATCCTGTTTCCTGTGTCTTGATTTGTTGGATTTTTTGGATTACCCTTTTGCCTGTGTTCTCTGCCCTGTTGCTCATGTTGATTGTTTGCCCATGTTTTTGCCCTTTTACCTGTGAAATGGATTATAATTCAGGATTGTCCGATTCATTTAGATCTCCAACCCAAGACATGGAGCAGTTTGTGACACACACGCACACACACACGCGCACACGCACACGCACACACACACACACACACACATCATACATCATATTTTTAAGTTTAGCCTTTGTTTATGCAGAAAAAAATGTGTTGCTTAATTTAATGTGTAAAAGGTCCACATAACTTTTTTTGCGTTTTATTTATTTCTAAATGTTTTTTTTTTTTTCTAATGTTTTTTTTTTTAAATAAATCATATTGTGCCTCATTTTTTTCTTTAGATTTTGTTTATTCAGGTAGCTGGCACAAAAAAATGTAAAAAAAAAAAAAAAAATTAAGTTGCTTAATTTAAAGTGCATTAAATGAATTTAAATTATTTTAACATTTTCTTACATTTTCTATTTATATTTTCTATAATGTCTTGGCTTTGGTTTATTCAGTTATTCAGTTCAGTTATAAATCTTTTTTTGTGTGTGAAAAAAAGTGGGGGAAGTGCAAATATTCACATTTATATTTTTTTATTTCTAATAATATTTTTTATTTCACATTTACAGTTTTTTAATTTTCTGTAGCTTTTGTGTGTTCAGTTGGCTGGGAAAAAATCTACACAAACTGTTTTTAGTTCTAATAATAATATACTAGTTTCAAATAATATTCCTCTTGATTTCTCCCATAGTAATTATTTATCAGCATCTATAGCTTGTTTTCTTCCCTGCTCAGTCTGCCTTTACTGCTGTGATCTACAGACCAGCCCAAAAGAGCTGCTCACTCTTCCAAAGCCCTTCAGCTCTTATATACCATAGTTTCTGTCTGCCCACTCTCTGCCCAAACAAACACCCACACACACTCGCTCTGTTTGCCCACATCGCACAGCATAATTTTCTCTTTCCCATGCAGGGCCTTTCAATTACCCAGAATGCTGCAGTCAGTCTCTCCACCTCCTCCCTAAAGGAATGCCTCATATAACTTCCCTGACAATTTTATCAATGTCCCATTAAATCCCAGCTAAATCATGCATCGCCATTTGGAGGGCCATCTTTTTTTATCCGCTGTGGATTTACGACCCTGCGTTCCCCATCTGCCAGCTCTGGTCGTTTTTTATTTTCCCGTCATTGATTTCCAGATGTGCTTGTAGCCGAGAAAGTTGTCTCCTTGCTTCCCATCCTCTTCCTTTTTCTCCATATTTTGTGATGATTTGCAGAAAAAAAAATAGTGCCTGCAGCGGTGTGTTTTCGCTGGCTGCGTCCTGTGTGTGCCAGACTTTGATGTTCTCCGTATGTGGGCGGACTGGTTTTTTGCATGTATAATCTTTCATATAGGTGCATGGCATGGCGAATCGTCTCCTGCCCCCTACAGGGCTGAAATGCACCTCTGCATATTGTGAATCACGGCCGGCGATGTGATAGAGAGTGAGAAGCGGCGGTGCTGCTGCCAGCTTGAAACGTCTCCTCATTAACACCCTTCATTGCCCTCAGAAACACAGTCACACTGCCGGACGCGAGTGCTACTCGAGATCTCGCCTCGGGCTCAATCAGGATCTCCACGGCTCGCTCAGCTCATCTGACACTGTAACCGAGTGTTACTTTCCCTCTTTTATGATGTGCATGTAATTTAAATATATTTGATCCTATTCTGCACCTCGTTGATTAGTCAGCATCACTCTTTACTCACTCTTACTCATCGCAACGTTCTCACAAGTGTTTTGCATGCCTTTCGACTTGAATTTCCAGGCTAGTTTATGCTGGCTTGGAACTGTTACATTTTGCTATGGAAGTCTGAAAATCATTAAATTAATAACATTAATGGCAACTGGAATAGCTTTTCACACTTATAGTTCAGTTCTCTTAGTTCTTTTGGTCTGGACGAAGACAATTTGGTTGGATTAAAATGATCCCTGGTGCAATTGCTCTGTTAGTGTAGTTCATTTCAATAAGTGTCTGAACCCTGGAGCACGTCAAACAAGAGGACCGAGACTGCTGAAAAGATGGGTCTCGCTCTGCTTCCAAATGAACTCCCTGTTGGAAGAAAAAAACGGCACATGCTGGTTAGGTGGTTTGAAGCATGGCAACTGGTTTGACCCGGTTTAAGCTGGCCCTTAGCTGCTCATGAGGAGTTTTTAGAGGTGTAATGAACTGGCTTTTTTATACTGTTGTCTGATGTTACGTCCAAGGACGTATTTATTTATTTATTTTGTTGATCTTTTTTTTTTTGACTTGCTTAACCCCTGAGGGTGTGGGCGTGGTTGTTGCCTGCTGCCTGTCTCTCTCTCCCTCTCTCTCTACTCCCTCACAGGCCAAATCATCACCACCTGTAGCTTGTTTGTGAGCGTGCCTGAGGAGAAGAGTATATTGGGGCAGTCCGGTGATGGTTGCAGGGAGATGAGACACACTTTCCCCTGCTCCAGACTAAACTTGTGTTTTGGTGTTGAATTGCAATCGAAGTAGTTGTGTGTGTTAGCAGTGGCTAACTGAATCTAGCAATTGACCAGTGAGTACTGAAGTGAGAAGTAGTATGCTCGCTATTTTATTTTATTTTTACTTTTGTAAGGGAAGCTGTAGAGGGAGAGTGTCTTTTTCTTTTAATACGGCTTCTGTCCCTGTTTTTCTAAAGCCAGGGAGTAAGGGAAGTTTATGTTGTTTATTTGTTTGTTTTGTCTTAGGTTAGTTAGAATCCCTCCCTAAATTAGTCAGAGAACAGTTTTTTTTTTGTTATTTTAGGCCTTGCTCTCCCCTGAGCCATTGCTCCCCTTTAATCTTTGTTATGCCTTCTCTTTTTATTTTATTGTTAATAAAATCCTTGCTTTGACCTTCCATCTGGTGTCATCCCATCTTCACTCTGGGACAGAGGATTGAAGTGTGTTCTCACCTTCGCCTTTTGTTTTGTATTCCTTTTTATGCTTTTTGATTTGTTACCTCTTCTCCCGACCCCTAGACGGAGAGAGGGGAACGTAACACTGAGGTCACCTACTGACGTTCGAGTGGTTTTTACATTCAAAAACATCATAACTAATAAGAAATAGGCTATTTTCTCCACTGGTTTTGAGGCACTCTCCTGAACGCTGGGTTTTTATGGGCGTTTAGCACTGGTGATTTGGAAGTAAACGCCCACGGCTAGGATTGGATAATATTTGCATATTTAATGAGCTTTACCTCCCCTGTCAGTTCAGTTCACATAACGGACGGGAGAGAGTGAGGGAGAAGCGGCAACCAGAATGATTCTCTCGATCACGGCTCATAAACGTCTTTTTCAAACAAACACAATGATTTATTTCTCATCGACATGCGATTGATTGGACTATTACTTTTATATTACTCATAGCCCGCAAGATCGGATGATATAAGCGCGAACCGCGCACACATACATACACGTTCGGTACGCACGCCACCCTTTAGATGTCAACAAGAGAGAGACTGAGAGAGAACAAGAACGGAATAAACAGATTGATCGGCCTGCCGGGCTTTGCGAGCCCTGGCCCATATGTGTCTGAGTCCAGCGTGCTAAAGGTATGCTCTGTTAGACACGTACACATTAGCAAAACGATCTATAACAATGCATTACGATTACATATAAAAACACCTTTTACTCACATAAGTGTGTTGCACCCTTCCTGTCGGATCCAAATTTGACCATTTGTTGAGCCTGGTGTCTATAAAAGCTTTTCTTTGACTAACAAGGAAGTTTTCAGCTCTGAAACTTAGAGGATATTCTTATATTACCATGACCTTTTATATATCAAAAGCTCAAGGAAAAGTTGATTCCTCAATTCATCACCCCTTTAAGCTGGTCAAGTGCTGGTCCTAAGAAACTAGCTCCAGCTCAGGACCAGTAACCACCTTAGGACCAGCATAATGAAATATGAATAACACAAGATGCGACCCTAGAAAGGAACGAATGCTAAAGCACACCCGTTTTTCTCGTCATAGTCGCAATGTTGCCCATCACAGTTCGGTACAGGCGTCGGAACCGCATCTCCTCGCAGCAGATCTTGGTTTTTGTGTGTGAAGGAGGGATTCCTGTTGCTGTTTTAATTCCTTTACACATTTTATAAGCCGTTCACGAGTCACAAGTTCTCAGCTGGTCAGAATACCGTCATAGCTATGCACATACATGAGCACATTTTGCTCCGCACACAGCATTGTTTTGGGTGCTCTGTAAGTTCTGTCGTGAAATATACATTATAAAAGTTGACCATCAGGTTGTGAATATATCCCTATGCCTTTAGGTTCAGTGTTAAAAGGACTAAATGTTTAGTTTTGTTCCGGACCAATTGAATAAAGTGAATTGAACTACAAGTGAACAGCTGAGAATTCATAGACGGCTTATAAAATGTGTAAATTAGATAAAACAGCGACAGGAGTGCCTCTGTCACTGTCTAGAGTTGCATCTTGTGACATCACATCCTGTTTTTGGTTCGTTTACATGTCTTTGGTCCCCATTGCGTTCATATTTCAGTCAACCCATGCCAGAGTTCGCTTAAAAGCAGAATGAGAACCACCTTTTCAGGGTCTCGGTCCGCTTGTTTGATCCGGAAATCAGATGGAAGCGTTCACACTTATTCAAATGAACCGCACTAACAGAGCAATCGCACCAGGGTTTGATTTAATAAGACCAAACCTGTCAAGTGCATAGGCATCATTTGCGGGTAGGACGGGTGGGACATGTCCCCACCACTTTTTGAAACATCTTGCTTCATGGATGAACCTAACTAATACGAACACAACATATCTGGTTAACTAGAAGAGCATAATTGCGTTCATTTGTTAAATAAGATGCACAAACGCACAAAAACTGTCCCTGCTCTTGATGTACAATCACTGATGATATTCGGTTTTAGATGAGAAAAAAAATTATGAGGGCAGATTAGAAACGAGAACTTCTGACAAATTTATCAGACTAGAGCAAGGATTCAAAGTGTGCGAATCTATGCCTTTATTCACGTGAATAATCTTGGCACTAACGCTATATTGTGTTTAGATTAAGATCTATATCAATAAATTAAGTATTTAATTGATTTCTGGACATCTTAATTAAAAAAAATCTGCATTGTACATATTTTACATCTGATATAATGTTGTATTAGCAGTGCTACCCAAAAAGTGCGTATCATATGCACGCAAAAAACTGCGTTCCATATGCAAGCCAAAGCTCATTTTGACATATACGTTCCACAAGCGTGCAAACTTTTACTATTTATACGCATTTTCGTGAGACTGTCCCACACACTTTTTAAAACAAAGTTAGGCCACTGGTCAAGTGTGAACACACTCTTTATGACAACAGAATGATCAGCATCTGTGCATCATGTCTTCACTCTTCAGCTGTTACACCTGTTGCTATTGATTACTTAAGATATTTTAGAGGAAATCACATTTAAGGCAGAGAAATATTCAGATTTTCTACTATTTTCAGGTGCGAGTCCTGTTTTTTCTGAGCATGTCTCCTGCATTGTCCTTTCTCTCGGCTCTCTCTCTTTCTATCTGCGTCTCATCCCTTCACAACGCTTCCATGAAGCACATGGTCACCATCCTCTTGCCATCTAGACCGTGTCTAACACTCCAACCTCCCTCATGCAATATTTACATTAAAAGCAGGAAGCCCTCCAGAGATACCAGCACCTCTTTCAACCCGCGTCTCTGACACCAGCGTACTGAACCGTCTGAGCAGCAGATGAAATGAATGCTCTCTAGTTCCTGAGCAATTTCTGACAAAATCAGAGGTCTAATCCTTGGACAGGGAGAGACAATATTCTCAGCCCTTTTGATCAGGCGGAGCCACATTTATGGATTCTGCTTTTAGATGTATGATGGGAATGTTCATGTGGGTTTCTATGAAGGCAAGCCTGAGGCCTGAGATTGTCTGGAGCCTTCAGGGGAAAACAAGGTCAAGGGATAATTCACCCCCTGAAAATGAGAAATCTGTCATTTACTCAACATCTTGTCATTTAAAAAATGCTGTTACTTTTGCTGTTTAACACATGATTAATCTTTAAAGAATGATGCAACGCTTTCCATACAATTGTAGTTCAAACTAAATATGTGTACAGGGCTTGCCATTAATTTTCCAAAGATACTAGCCACTCATCATTTTTACTGGCCACAATTTTGACATTGATACCATGGGAAAAAACTGTCATAAAGACATTTGTTTTACAGATTTTCTCAGCCGCTTTGGTACATTTCTCAGATCAAAATTGAAATTCGCAAAACTACCTGTTCAATTGTCACATCATTGTGTCACTTGTGCACATCAAAAAAGCAGCTTCTCATTTCTTTGAACAAGTTGCAAATGCTTTGGTACATCCATGCAAATGATTATGTACAATTCTCTGTTGTTTCCTACATTATCAGTTGCTTATATCATGTTGATCAAAATGTATTATGTTGGGTCTCTGTGGAATAGTCTCATCCCCACAACATTTAGGCACAAGCTCATAGCATAAGTCTTTACATGCAAAATGGTTGAACAAGTTATCATAATATGTCAATCATATTTCTATACTTTCTATATTTCCATTAGACTTTTTTCTAAATCTGTCCTGAATTGTTAAATTGCTCCCAGGTGAATATTGACTTTCTCTAACGAAGGTGCTTCTCATGAAACATCAACTAGCAGATATATATACATGTACAGTTTTTCCTATGTTCACATTTCTTCTTTAGGTTTTTTTGTTTGTTTGTTTTTTTGTGTGTGCTACTCAGTGCTGTCTTTTCATTTCTGTATCTCAATGACATGTTCTGTCAATGAAATACATTACAAACAGTAAGAGTATAAATTTGAATCTTTTCCATTCTCTTGCAATTACACTCACACATACACTAAGATGTAACTTACAATTGACAATAATTGTCATCAAAACTTTAGCCGTAGTTTCCATCTGAACATCCCTCCAGAGTAAACTGTTATATTGACAACATGACTAAACAATTTGACTGTCTTATCCGTACACAATGACACAAGGACTTGTCATTCTGATGGCACTGACATGTTCATTGACACAGATATTTACTTTTGAGAGATGAACTAAGGATTTTGAGCAAGAGAGCGGCTTTTGCAGGTTATCCATGGTGTTTTGCTATTTGTACAAATTGAGAAATGCACTTACTGTTTTGCAAATTATGAGTTTGATTCGAGAAATGCACCAAAGCAACTGAGAAAAACTGTAAAACATGTTCACGTGAATACTCGCCAAGACCGGCATTTATTATGACATTATTTTGTGTGGTTGAGAGTTTAAAAAGTGAAAAAGGACTCAATTTAGTTCTGAGAGGCGGCTTTATGTTTGCACACTTTGGGTGTGAGAACATGCACATGCACATGTATATATATATATATATATCTGTGTGCGTGTGTGTGGTCTCTTCCTGGTTCTATGAAAAAGAGCTGCATTGAACATTCTTCTAAAAAATGTATTTTGTGTGAGAGTAAATGACAGTTTTCATATTTGATATATCAACTATCCTTTTAAAATGCAGACAAACTCATATAATCTGAATGCCTCAGTCTGACATTTTTGTATCTTTTAGATTTAAAGAAGGGTTGTGACTCATCCAAGCCCTCTCCTGTCCACAGGTCCACCGATTTGATGGCAGGTCAGTCTGGATGATGAGAATATTAGATAAATGATTCATGTCTTTATTACTTTCGGAGGGCTGTGTAAGCCGTGTATCGTCCCTCAGGAATCAGAGGCTAGTGAGACCTCTGAGATGTTCTCGACTGTAGACCCGGGGACATTCATTACTTCCCAGCCTTCTCCTGTAGATAAACAGCCATTTGTCACTGCAGACTTGCATGAGCGGAGGTGTCTCGAGAGTCGGCTGGGAGGTTGTGCGTGGAAGCCAAAGAAAACAGAATGGGATCTATTTATCAAGCCAGCCTGTGCTGTTTACCATCTGTGATGAACAACGCTGAGCCAAAGTACCTGCAGTTTCCCATTTCCAATAAGCATCTAAGCTGGGAAGCCGGCAGGGAAGCCCGTCTAGACCGCCAAACCCAGCAGATGAATAACTATACGTAGACATGAACTGCGCACACTCGCACCCACTCCATCTGTCTCATTCTTAAGCTCAGAGTATACTTCGGCCTGTCCACGACTCTCTAAGTAGATATAACTTTTATAGCTGAGTTACGGATGGCCTAAGGTGAGGTGTGGTGTACGCAGAGCCGCGTTATCCTAATGGGCAACATGGGCTGCAGCCCAGGGCCCCGAACACCAGGAGGCCCCCGAGACAATTCTCTTTTGCGCTATCCTTTTTTGGGGGGGATCGAGGTAATTATGTGTACGTTGAGCATCGTTGTCATTTTTTTACAGTCTATGGTCACACACCCGAATCGAGTCACAGCGGACACCCAGTACATCGTCACCTCAACATGTCGGATGAAAATGTAAGAAAATATGACAGTGGCAGGAGCGGATCTACCGGGGTTTCAACTGCCACCATAAGAAAGACCATTGCCACCCCAGCAGGCAGCTAGTGTATCCCAAATTCCCAATGCATAAAATATAAATTGTTCCTCTACCGATTTACATTAGCGGCGCTTCAAATGTGATGAGATAATAGCAATAAAACACGTGTTTCTATTATTGTGTAGTAGTCCAACAAATGACTCCTATGAACTGCTCAGATCTGCAACGCAAATAGTTTGATCACGAATAGATCGCCTGTTATCCGTCCCAATGTTAACGGATTACAGCTTTCTCACTACACACGGATGCGGTCCAGCAGTGCTTTCCAGGAGCGGTGTGTCTGCGCTGCAGCAGCGCGTCGATCGTTTCTACACAGAGTCTATTTTGTGCTGGACGCGCTCAATTAAAGTGATAGAACGCTCGTATTAAAATAAACATGCATTGAAGTGAAAATCTGGTTATTTCACCACAGATTCATATCATTTAAAGTCTAATCTGCTTCAATTACTTTTTGCCTCGGGTAGCCTAAAGCAAGGAAACAGACACATTTAGGGAAAAAGGGAGACATAATTATGGAGCTCTCGTCCTTTCTTGAAGGTGGAGAAATAAAGTTCATTATGACCTGCAGGATTTCTTAAAAGATTTCAAAATTAAAGAAATTAAAGACTAAATTTTTGGTCTATTGTAACTTTTAATGTAAAAGATTTAGATTTTAACATAGGCCTATAGTTTAAATATTTTGCCACTTGCATGAGCAACGTAATATATAATAAATATAAAGTAAATATAAAGTGATTAATTGAATAAAACGTTGTTTAAACCTGACATTTAAAGGGTGTATTGTAATGCTGACAAGAATCTGTCATACTTTATAAATTAATATTGATATGAACTTGTAATCACTTTAAGTTTAGGTTGGGGGGTTTCAAGGGCCCCACAAGGGCTTAGCCCAGGGCCCCGCAAAGGCTTAACACGGCCCTGGGTGTACGGTTAGGGGATGGTGTAGGTTGTAGAGTTGTGTAGAGCGTGTGTAGCACTTTAGTATGGGGAAAATATAAACGAATAACTACGACCTTTGCCTCAATAAACTCTTAATTTGCTGCTTATTAATAGTTAGTATGGTCAGTTTTGTAGCGTTTTAAGGGGGGGTGAAACACTCAGTTTCAGTCAGTGTCATGTCAATCTTGAGTACCTATAGAGTAGCATTGCATCCTGCATATCTCCGAAAAGTCTTTATTTTTTTTATAATTAAATAAGAAAGATGCGCTGTTCCGAGTCTTTCCGAAAAAAGCCGAGCGGGTGGGGGCGTATCGTGTGAGCGGAGCTAAATAATGACGTGTGCGCGCTGCTGCTATTGTGTTGAGTCGAGTGCGTCATCCCTAACAGCGGGAAAAAAAACTTTATTCAAAATAAAAATATGGCTTTTAATCAGATACAGCCATACATCTATGATCCGGAATCAGACCCAGAGGCTGCAGTTGAACAGGAGCAGCAGCAAAAACGACTAGAGCAGGACGTCTCTATGTGGTACAAGTTATACACTAACTATATAATATGCTTAGCGGCTTGTGTTATTTACATATTTATACTTGAATTATATCGTCGTATTTTTGTCTTTGAAGGTGTACATGTGGGAAGTGCAGTTGTGCACGTGTGTTTGTGTGTTTACGCGTGGTTTGTGTAGACAGTAAGCGGACTGGTTTTGCACAGCAGGATTAGTTAGTGTTTACATAGAAAGACACGGAATAGTAGCACATTTGAATGAAGAAGCGCGCTTATTTAGTTCAACATATTTCCCCCCTCTTTGTGTATTGTTGTTTGGAGTGCTTTTACAATACACAAACATAAAGTTACACATATAGTGGCCAGCTAAACAAATGTACACGCACTACACATCGCATGCTCCATTGATCAATTAACTATACGTGATCATGTTTGGGCTACTTGATGAGCATAGGCAAAAACACAGACATTTGAAGCAGTCTCACTCACCGCCTGCGGTTCTAACGTTGGGACCTTTATCGTTGGGACTGCTCCATCCTTCAGCATTTGGCGATCGGGAAAATCCGGCGTCGAGCTGGGCCTTGTTTATGAAACAGTCGGCACCGAAATGCAGCAAACAGATATAAACATTCGCGCAACTCAGTTGCTGATCCGGAAAAGCAAATTACATCCACTGTTGCCTTAACACAGGGTTTTTTGGCAATCTGTGCAGGACTGTCTTGGTCTGGCAACCAAAAACGCACTTTTTTGGTGACATTGTTAATTGTGCACATCACCTGTGCAGCAGCCTACAAGCCAGCGCTTTGATGGGCGTAGCCTGTTGCTTTCGCTCTCTCCTTCTCTCTCTCTCACGCGCTTCCGGTAGAATTGTCCGTAAGGCCCATACAAGGAAATTCCGCCCCCGTTAACGTCAAAGGGGACGCATGATCGCAAAAAACTTGCCGAAACTTATGACTAACCGGAAGTAGTATTTTTGACAAAGAAATACTCCCATCAAACGTCCACCTTAACTTTTGAAACTTTGTCTATGTTTAGTATGGGATTCCAAGTCTTTAACAGTGTAAAAAGATCAGTATGCATGAAACAGCATTTCACCCCCCCTTTAAGTTTAGATATAGGGTAGGATTAAGGGATGTAGAATATCATCATGCTATGTTCTTTATAAGTACTAATGAACAACCAAAATCCTAGTAATATGCTAATGCGCAAGTTAATAGTGAGAATTGAACCCTTAAATAAAGAGTTAGGCCTACCACTTATTTTTATTAGTTCTTTTGTCTTTGGGTCAATATATTTTCTGCTCATACTAACCAGAACTATGTTTTATAAGCTGTCGACCCCAAAAAACGAGCGTCTAAGGAGACAAAAGTGGATACAGGCAGTTGAGACATGTTATATAACACTTCTGGGTTTTTTAGCTTGTTTGCCTTACAACCTGTCACAGCATTTTTTAGACATCATTCTGTTTTTGTTTTTTTTATAAATCAGAAATTACAAGGAGGCCGCTTCACGCAATACAAAGTCAATGGAGATTGTTTGATTGCCGACACAATATATTTGTATGTATATATTACATTATAGCCACTAGTGATGTAGGGACTATGTGCTCGTTCTTGTGGTGCCATCTAATAATCAGTGTTGTCATGGTATCATTTTCCAGCTCTCCTGACTGTGCCCAGAACGGCAAACGCTACCTGATTGCTTTATCTATTCATTGCTTGCTACAGCGCTATAGGAAAAGCTAAAGCCAAAGACCAGCACCTGTGAGAGCAGTCATGGTGATGGTTTGTTCACTGAGAATAGTATAATACTCTTCTCCCATTTTTATACAAGGCACTAGCAGCCAGCTTTACGTCTCCCATCGGAAGTGCTCGGTCCAAGCAGTTTGTTTTGACATAACAAGGCCGACCCAGCATGCTCTTGCTTTATTACGAATCAGCGCTGAGAATGCAGCAGTCCGCTGTAAGCTGACTCCAACACAGCTGATGTCCTGCGGCGGCTCCTAAGGACTTCAATGCATCTGAGTTGGCGAAGTTCAGTGGGCAAAAGTGGATGCCAAATGAAGAAACGCTTTGCAGTCCATTCACTCTGTTAGTTTTCTTTGGTACTTACACGCTCGCAGTCGGGCTCTTTTGTATATCCAAACATGTCAGACACACAGGCAGACTTCATTTTTAGTGTAAAATGAACATGGTGGATGTTTTAAACGTATATATTATTAGCGGTTTCCCCTGCAGCTGCGGTGCTAATGGCAGCGGCCTCATGCTGTGAGGTATTTATAGGGAGTTAGTGCTCTACTTGAGATTCTGTCGGTTTTTCTCTCTGACATTCATTAACAGTGACACCCAGTTGATCCAACAGTGCTGGTTGTAATGCTTCCAACTGTATCTTTTTTTTTTCTTCAAAAGCATGAGAGTAGCATGAGCTGATAATGTAGCTTTTTCTGTAACAAACTACTTTTCTGTTTAAAAAAAAATAAGTCTGTTTCCCTCTTTCAAGATTCAAGTAGCTTTATGTATGTACATATACGTCAGCATGGTAGTGTATCACCGTTCCCAAAATATATGAAACTGCAACGGTTTTAAACATTGATAATAGTCATGAATGTTTTTTGAGCAGCAAATTATCATATCAGAATGATTTATGAAGGATCGTGTGACACTAAAGACTGGAGGAGTGGTGCTGGAAATTCAGCTTGATCACAGGAATAAATTACATTATATTCAAATAGAAAATAATTTTTTAAAACTGTAATATTATTTCACAATATTTCGTTTTTTGCAAGTGCTGTCAAATCGGTTAACCATGATTAATCGCATATAACATAAAAGTCTGTAAATTATGTGTGTGTCGTGTGTGTGTGTGTGTGTGTGCGTGCGTGCGTGCGTGCGTGTATGCATGTAATACAAACATATTATACACACGCACATAATACATATTATACATACATGCATACACATTATATATTTACAGACTTATGTTAGATGCGATTAATCCTAGTGAAATGCTTCTTTTCACTGCTGTGTTTGTGATTCTATCAGATTAAATAGTGTTTTATAAATTACATTTAGATTCTTGAGGTTGTGCGATAATAAACAATGGTCTGATTGTAAACATAAATTATATACTACTACCTAACTAAATCTGTAAAACTATTGCCCTTTTATATAGCTTTAGCATGATTTGCTATGTGCTTTGGGTTGCTCGGTGTATGGTTATTCATGAAGTGTAGAGAACTACTGTAGATCCAGTTTTTTAGCCTCCTCAGCACGGCATACGTATGTTTATGTGGTGGTAATATGATACATTTAAGCTTGTAATGAATGTATGCATGAGTATGTGTGCACACTCACACATCCCTAACAAGTGTGCAGTGAGTCCATGAGGCCTTGCAGCGCTGAAGCGGGTGGGTGTCTGTCTGTGTTCCCAAGGAAACTAGCAACATGGAAACACACCAGCTGAACCTTACCGGACTGGAGCAATGTGAGATATGATCCCTGTTTTTTATATATACACACACAGTTTATAGCACTGATTGTCTGTGTGACACAATTCACATTCATATCATCGGGTTTATTTCTGCACTTAAGTGCACTTAAAGCATTGCTTCAGGTGTGTGTCTTGTTAAAGTGACTGAGGATCAAATTGACAGCTCCCATTGAGAATTAATGACTTGAGGTTGTGTGAGTGTGTGTGTGAGAGAGAGAGAGAGAGAGAGAGAGAGAGAGAGAGAGAGAGAGAGAGAGAGAGAGAGAGAGAGAGAGAGAGAGAGAGAGAGAGAGAGAGAGAGAGAGAGAGAGAGAGAGAGAGAGAGAGAGAGAGAGAGAGAGAGAGAGAGAGAGAGAGAGAGAGAGACTCTTAAGACTGAACCTGCATTATCATTTCTATATCGTATGTAAGATTAAAATTAGAGCCTCCAAAATCATAGTATATTGAAAATAGGGTTTCTACACTCTAAAAAATGCTGGGTTGTTTTAACCCAATGTTGGGTCAAATATGGACTAACCCAGCAATTGGGTTGTTTTAACCCAGCGATTGGGTTGTTTTAATCCTGCGGTTGGGTTAAATATTTGCTTAAGACAACTCAATCGCTGGGTTAAAACAACCCAACTGCTGGGTTAGTCCATATTTGACCCAACATTGGGTTGTTTTTTTACTCAGAATTTTTTTTTATACTACACGTACACTGTAAAAGAATGTTGTAATTTTAGCCGTAAAAGACTATAATAGATCCAATGGGACTTATCAGAGTAAAATCCTGTTGTAAAATGTAATTGTACAAATGTAAAAAGTCATTAAGAAGAAGTTGCCTAATAATTTACAGTGATAAAAAAAAAAGTCAATTGACGTTGGTTTTCCTTAGTTTTTTTCTTATCATACATTAGGGTTTTATGTTGCATATTTTGTTCAATTAATATTTATTGCATTATCATTGTATTGTGTGTGTTTCCATGGTGGTGTGTTTGTGTTTGTGTAATTTGTGCATCATCTATATACTTACCTCAGCTTGTGAAAAAAGTGATGAACTTTGATTCGTTATGTAACTTTCTCTTCATCACCTGGGTTTTCAAGGTTGTTGGCGCAGTGTATTATAAAGGTAAAAAAAACATAACCTTTATAATATCTTCTGCTGAATACAAGAGACGATATTTTGATAACCAATGTTAGTAACCAAACAGTTGATGGACCCTCATTTACTTCAATAGTATGAAAAAAAAAACAAGACACAATAACAGAGCTGTGTTTAAATCTCTTGGATGTCTATTCTGCGAACTTTACATGCTTAAAATACTTTTAAAATTCCAGTGTTTAGTTATCTTGATAAGCACTCATTGTCACAGTTGTAACGGCGTTCTTCTTCCATGTGTGAGTTTGGTGTCAGCGGCATTTTCGTTTCAAGGCAAACCATTAAAAGGTGCACTGAAGTGCCTTGAAACGCGTAGAATTATTCAGTGTGTTGACTTAATTTCCACTGAAACAGGAAGACAGGGCGGGGCATATCAAACAGCTCCTCCTCTAGTTTATATCACAGCTCGACTAGAGAAGTTGAACTCTGTTATCCCGCAGTTTCCTCCTAATCTCTAACCGTTTCTCCTCCTGATCTCCTCCATAAATACAGCAGTCAGTGCAGAATTCAAACAGGACTGATACTTTTTTTGGTCTTCTGCGTTCATGTGACACTAACTTGAAAACAGACTTAATTTGACCAAATGGAAAGCATATGTACACTGATCGTTCCCTATCCCCTATAAAGTGCACTATGTGCCATTCACCGTGTAGAAAATAGTAAATGTGTGAAATAGTAGCTTCAGTGTCTGTTTTTAATGAAGAGGGCGGGGCTTCAGATTCCAGAGAGAATTTGATTGGACAGAACATCTGATGAGAAGCTGAAGTGCAGAGTGATGTCTTCAAAATCATTGAATTTTGTCATTGTTTTAGAGCAGCACACTAGCTTATAGATAACAGTAAAGCTAAGATATTTTTATTTTTATGGCGACTTTAAAGAATGTGACAACCACATTCAACCAATCAGATGACGACTTTGAAACTCCTGAAGTGTTTCCTGTTAAAGCTACACTGTGTAACTTTTTTAGTTTATTCTTAGCTAAAAACACTTAGTTCTTTCAAAAATATATGTGCTCATTAATGTATATTTACTTCTTTCAAATAATAAAGTATTCTCGTAAGTTTATAATATACCATTGAAAATACATACGGGTGAGGGGTTCGAATGCCGGTCGCCATGTTGCTCCTCCATCTTGAAAGTACATTAGCCAAAGAGGGACATACCCGTAAATTCAAGCTTCGCCTTTCGCGTTTTAACACTCGATGGCACCGTGTCAAATGTGAAGAGGGGGATTGCCATGTTAATCTTGGACTAAATCGGCCACCGTAGGAGTTCAAACGAAATCAGAATTGAGATGAACAGAAACTATTATTCACTGATGGTCATATACCTTTACACCGCTAGATGGGGAAAATATCACACAGTGGAGCTTAAAGTGTGCCATATATGCGTCAGACGTTCAGACAGCGGGCCGTCGATGTGACATCTCAGGCTAGGGTTAGAGTTGGCGAAAATAATCTGCAGCGTAGCCCTGAAAAGCTGGAAAACTGGTTGCTTCATATTTAGAAGTACAAACTCTACCTCTGACAGAGACAGAAGTGCATACTTCTGACTGCAGTATGCGGGTTGTAATTTTAGTTCGTGTGTTTTAGTGTTTGTGTGTTGTGTTCTTACATTAGATCAAAGCTGTGGCGCTCGGGGAGACACTCGTCTTTGATGCCCTTTACTGATCAAATGAGTTTTGATGGTATTGATCCGGTGAGATGAGCAAATTGTATCATTCATGGGTAAAAAGAAGAAAATAAACGAGACAATTTATGTTATTTTAACTACAAAATAGCATGGCACTAGTTTATTTGTGTTCAAATGTGTAAGTGTAGAGTTAGTTTTAGTTTTTGTCACTATTTAGTTCGGCCCCACTATATGCTATACGATGTAAACCCTAACGCTCAAATTAATTCATTGGTTTGAGTAGAGCCAACTTAAATTGAACAAATGATTTCAGTTAAACGAACTTTTATGAGTGTTTAGTACTTTTCTTTTTCATTTGAGATTTAAGTAACATTTTAAGTAATATGAAATGTTTCATTGTGTTGAGTTTTATGAACTTGTTTCTTTTCATTTAGACAAACTTAAACTTGCCTGAAACTGGGCTGGGATTTCTATTTCCCATCATGCTTTGCCACGACACTCAAAATGGAGAGTAAATGCTCAAATTAAGTGCTATATAATGTTTTTGTGCAAGATTAATGTTAAGTGAGAAATTTAGCTGTGTTTAATGTTTGGTAATGTACGTTTAGAAGAGTTTCTGATATGTTAGGAGTTATTTTGAGAACAGATATACATTATGTTAAATGTGTTATATTGCTGTCCTCATTCAGCAAAGCTAATGCTATCAAAGCATTGTGTTATCAAGGTAACATTTGTTGAATTAGCTACATAAAGCTAGCCAAGTTTCCATTACTAATAATATCCATTTTAATTTAAATCAAATATTTAACTTATTATTTGGGTTTACAAGTATGTATTGTGTTTACACCAATTATATTTTGTGCCTGATAAAATACTGCTCTAATTGTGAAGAGAAATCATATCATGGATATTTACGGTGGTATTGACAGTAAAATATCTGAATGTTGCTGTAGTTTAACCATGAAGTTATGAGAAGCTTGCAGCATGGGGATTGCTGGTTACTCTAATTGGCCTTAAAAATAACAAATGCCCCGTATGAAGTGACCCTAAGAAGTACTGGAACAATTACGTTTTGACATTCGGACATCTTTAAGTGTGACTTTAGTGTATGAATACTTTTTTTGGGGTCACTGTATGTTTAATGCATACGAATCTCTGCATTCAGCAGCTCATTAGAGAAGAGTCTGCAGCGTTTATGATCTCAAACTCGGCATTCGGGTCTCTGTAGAGCTACTGGAGCTATTCTGCAGCACATTGACGCCTAATGGGCATTTCTTGAGCGGTGACGTCTGTACTATTGCCTGCTAATGGCTGCATTTGGGAGCTATTAATGGTAAACATTTTAAGGCCAAGCTGAGAAGCATTCGTGTGCAGTTTTCCTTCGACGTCGTCAGCAGTCCAAGTTATTTCTCATTGCTCATTAGGTTTTTATGTTCAATAGTTAGAAAGCAATATTGTAAGTTACAAATGTGTTTTTTAAGGGGAATTTCCCGTGGCTTTGTGAGCAGAAATATAAATATTTTTTGCAGGAATTAGCTTGTCTTTTTCTTACAGTCCAGTGCAGATTTTTTTTTCTTGACACAGAGATTAACTTGCAATAAAACCATTAATTTTTCATGCATTGCTGAATTATATGGTGGTGTTAACAAACACTATATGGAAAAATGTTAAGAACTTTCAAAGATGCCTTTTTAATTTGAATTCAGAATTTCTTTTTACAGTGTTTCATTTAGGTCAGGTGTGTCAGTGTGGTTTAGTTTCCTACATTATTAATGTAACCCTATTAAAGTGCAGGACTGGTATGTGTTTAATGGCTCTGAACATGCAGCTTTTTGTTTTATGGTGTGACAGGGAAGGTCAGTCATGGAGGATGGCGCATAATTAGACCAATTTGACATAAAACATGCTTCGAATGTAAATTTTCATTCTTCTTAGTTTTTTCTTTTTTCTCTGGGATTTAAAAATAAATCTTTGTTAAAGCATTATAAGTCATAAACGAAGCCAACCAGCTTAGGGGTTGAATCATAACATTACAAACATTGATTGAAAGCATAAATGCATTTGAAAATCAGACAAAATACAGAAGTACAAGACTGTGTATCTTTAGTGAGGGAAAATCCCATGAAGCATTGCAAACAGTATAATCAAATTAAAAGTGATAATAAAAATAATAATTAAAAGCAATAAAAATGCTAAACGATTTACAACCTCGTAGCAAAGTATGTCTTTAAAGGTTTATAAATTATAGTTTAATATCAATTTCCTTTTGGTGAAAATTAATGGAGTTTTGCCTGAAGACTGTTGCACTATGCAATATGACCAATCATAACGCAGAATCTGCCATTTTGTCTGAAAAACAAACCAGACAGACAAAGGAGAGTTAGTCGATTAATCTTGGTGGACTTGAACTTGGGAGAGAAAAAAAACATACCTTCTGATGTTCATTCATCTTTATTTATTTATATTTTTGTTTAATACCAAAGTAACCTGCCAATTCGAAATATGAGTGCACGCTCTATCTATATATAAAGTCTTTGGCATTTCATGCATATTTGCATACTTTGCACAATATATATAATGCATACTGCAGCCATATGTAATGGTATGAGTAGAAAGCTAGTTTGCTATTCTGAGTGTAGCTTGTGTTTTATTAAAGATATGGAATTGGCCTCAGCAAGAAATTAATTATACACATGCATAAATATAGATCCTGATGTTTTTAAATAAGCATCAAACCCAGGAGGAACAACACACTGAAATAAATGTAATCTATGAACTGTCTTCTGCTTGTTTCTCAAGAGAAAGTGCAGCACAATTCGGTGGCATGCAAATGAGTTAATAAATTAAAACATCTCATTGCATATGCAGCTGGGTTAATTAAATTCAAATTTACAATGTTGTTTCTGACTGATGGATGGAGGTCTCTTCAAATATTGATACGGGCCGTGTTTCAGTCTTATATAATGACTTTTACTCTGTGTAATAAACTTGCTGTGTCTCCTATATGAGCTCAGGATGTGTTTATTGATTTCAAATGCCTGGATGCACACTAACTAAAGTCTAAAGTCAGATGTTTTTCCGAACTCAAGTAGTTGTTTAAAGGGTAAAAAATACTAACATTTAGCCCCTTACTTTAAAGGGTTAGTTCACCCAAAAATGAAAATTTTCTCATTAATTACTTACCCTAATGTCGTTCGACACTCGTAAGACAACACACAATGAAGATATTAGTGTTGAATTCCGATGGCTCAGAAAGGCTTCATTGACACCAATGTAATTTCCTCTCTCAAGACCCATAAAGGCACTAAAGACGTCGTCACAAAGCCCATCTCACTACAGTGGCTCTACAATCATTTTATGAAGCCACGAGAATAGTTTTTGTGCGCAAAAAAAAAACCCTAAATAATAAATAAAACCCCAATGTCACGTGATTTCAGCAGTTTGGCACGTGATCCGAATCATGAATTGATTCACTGATTCACAACCGTTCGAAGCTTTGTTTTAAAATCAGCCCATCACTATATAAGTCGTTATTTAGTTTTTTTGCGCACAAAAACTATTCTTGTCGCTTCATAAACTGATTGTAGAGCCGCTGTAGTGAGATGGGCTTTGTAACGACGTCTTTAGTGCCTTTATGGGTCTAGAGAGAGGAAATCACATTGGTGTCAATGAAGGCCTTTCTGAGCCATCGGATTTCAACACTAATATCTTCATCTGTGTCTGAAGATGGCATTAGGGTGTTGAACGATATTAGGGTGAGGAATTAATGACAGAATGTAAATTTTTGGGTGAACTAACACTTTAATTCTTCACTTTTTAATCTAGTATGAATTTCTTCTGTGCAACAAATTATATTTTTGAAAAAGGAACTATCGCTTTAAAGAAAACAATTGCATAATTAAGCTGATTTAGCATTACAATGGATGTCAGAATGTGAAAATAGACCAATGTTTTACATATCTGATATTTAATTTCTTCCACAAAGCTGTCCTTGTCCTTACATGGGTGATTTAAAGTCCTATAAAATGTTCTTGAATTGTATAAGGAAGTGTTACTGTGTGAAACTGTTACTGTGTTTTGATGGCTTTAAATGGGATGCAAACCGAAGATGCTAAAAGTCTCCAAATTCCTCTTAAAGCACCATTGCCCCAAATTTAACATCTAAAACAAAGGGAAAACCATCTATATAAGCCCTTGACCTCAGACCCGTGTCCGGTTGATGGAGGCTGCAGGTACAGCCAGATGAATTTCACATCTGACCTAGTACACATCCAAGAAAGCCTTTCTTCTTTTTCATTTCTGTGCAGAAGCTTCCACATTTGAGACAGTGTTTTACCATGAGGCCGTAGCTGAGTGTCTCCCCATCGCAGAGATCAAAGTCTGCCTCGCACTTTGATGTGAAACGTCAAAGAAACATCTAGAAGGCACCTGCCGCAGGTGATTCAGCCCCGGGCTCTATTTACAGAAAATGGCACGATAACTCATACCACTCGGTGCATTTCCCATGAATCACTCTCATCAGGGTGTAAAAATCAACGACAAAGGCATCAAGTATTCCCCATAGTAATAACAATTTGTGTCTGGAGTAAATGGACTCATTGTGTGCTGATGTACGGCCGTCAGCGCCGCTGTGACGGGCAGATTGCCGTGAAGAGAAATCTGCGGGAGAATATCTCCATTGCATTTTACTTTCAAAAGTGCCAACCAAAATTGAATTTGGTCCTTATTTATTCACCTTCATGTCGTTTCAAACCCATATGCTGTGATTTTTGTTTCCCGTGGACCACAAAAAAGATAGTTTTTAGAGATTTTTCATGTTCAAGAATGTACAAAAACAGTAGTTCATATGAATTGTCCTATATATTCCAAGTCTTCTGAAGTCACATGGTAGTTAAGTGTGAGGAACAGACTCACTAAATAGGTACAGTATTCCTTTTAGTGGATGTGAATGAAAGTATAAGAGCGTGTTCGGTCTGTGCTTGCTGGCACCATGATGTGCTGTTTTAATCTGTCATATACTCTGCTGCAAATATTGTTGGCTCTTGTGATATATCACTCATAATGTTTCTTATTTGTAAGTCTCTGGATAAAAGC
The DNA here is from genome assembly GCF_024679245.1 of Pseudorasbora parva. Lineage (NCBI taxonomy): Eukaryota > Metazoa > Chordata > Actinopteri > Cypriniformes > Gobionidae > Pseudorasbora > Pseudorasbora parva. The sequence goes on from NC_090178.1 coordinate 5,565,003, forward strand.
ATCTTCTAAATGGTTGAATGTAAATGTTTTTCTTGGCTTCTCGCACTGTAAGTGCTGTGTTTTTGAAGGGTTGTGTGAACTTAAAAATGGACTTGTGATTACAACATACATCTGTAATATCTGATGTATTTACTGAAAAGAAAAGTTGTGAAAAGTGGGCATTAAACCCATAAAACAGTCGTGTTTGAAGAGAGGCTGAAAATGCAAGGGTTTATCTGCTGAAAAATCAAATATTTTCAAGACAAAAATTGTATATTTTGAATAACTTGCACTCACTGATAAATAATTTATAATAAGACCAGTAACATATAATGAGAAAGTAAAACAGCTCTGATTTCATGTGGACTGTGAACGTCTCCTAACAGATTGGGTTCAGAGGAAACGCCTTTCCTTTATATTGCAACATATTTCCTTCAGGTTCAGGTCTGCAGGATTTGAGAGCTTTCTTTAAGCCCCTTCAGTACAGCGCTTATGAAGAGGAACAAGTCGAAATGTCCCAGAGACATCTTTACACCATGTTCTCCACCTCTCTTCAGTTTGCCCTGTGATAGATCAATACAGTGAATACTGGATCCAAAGTGCATGTCGTTCTCACAGGAAATGAGCCGAGGTGATTTATTTAAAATTATGTTGGAATAAAATCAAACTTGACAGTTACTTGCTTTAAGTTGAATTATATATATATATATATATATATATATATATATATATATATATATATATATATATATATATATATATATATATATATATATATATATATATATATATATATACAGGGAATGCAGAATTATTAGGCAAATGAGTATTTTGACCACATCATCCTCGTTATGCATGTTGTCTTACTCCAAGCTGTATAGGCTGGAAAGCCTACTACCAATTAAGCATATTAGGTGATGTGCATCTCTGTAATGAGAAGGGGTGTGGTCTAATGACATCAACACCCTATATCAGGTGTGCATAATTATTAGGCAACTTCCTTTCCTTTGGCAAAATGGGTCAAAAGAAGGACTTGACAGGCTCAGAAAAGTCAAAAATAGTGAGATATATTGCAGAGGGATGCAGCAGTCTTAAAATAGCCAAGCTTCTGAAGCGTGATCATCGAACAATCAAGCGTTTCATTCAAAATAGTCAACAGGGTCGCAAGAAGCGTGTGGAAAAAGGCGAAAATAACTGCCCGTGAGCTGAGAAAAGTCAAGCGTGCAGCTGCCAAGATGCCACTTGCCACCAGTTTGGCCATATTTCAGAGCTGCAACATCACTGGAGTGCCCAAAAGCACAAGGTGTGCAATACTCAGAGACATGGCCAAGGTAAGAAAGGCAGAAAGTTGACCACCACTGAACAAGACACACAAGCTGAAACGTCAAGACTGGGCCAAGAAATATCTCAAGACTGATTTTTCTAAGGTTTTATGGACTGATGAAATGAGAGTGAGTCTTGATGGGCCAGATGGATGGGCCCGTGGCTGGATTGGTAAAGGGCAGAGAGCTCCAGTCCGACTGAGACGCCAGCAAGGTGGAGGTGGAGTACTGGTTTGGGCTGGTATCATCAAAGATGAGCTTGTGGGGCCTTTTCGGGTTGAGGATGGAGTCAAGCTCAACTCCCAGTCCTACTGCCAGTTTCTGGAAGACACCTTCTTCAAGCAGTGGTACAGGAAGAAGTCTGCATCCTTCGAGAAAAACATGATTTTCATGCAGGACAATGCTCCATCACACGTGTCCAAGTACTCCACAGCGTGGCTGGCAAGAAAGGGTATAAAAGAAGAAAATCTAATGATATGGCCTCCTTGTTCACCTGATCTGAACCCCATTGAGAACCTGTGGTCCATCATCAAATGTGCGATTTACAAGGAGGGAAAACAGTACACCTCTCTGAACAGTGTCTGGGAGGCTGTGGTTGCTGCTGCACGCAATGTTGACGGTGAACAGATCAAAACACTGACAGAATCCATAGATGGCAGGCTTTTGAGTGTCCTTGCAAAGAAAGGTGGCTATATTGGTCACTGATTTGTTTTTGTCTGGTTTTTGAATGTCAGAAATGTATATTTGTGAATGTTGAGATGTTATATTGGTTTCACTGGTAAAAATAAATAATTGAAATGGGTATAAAACATTTTTTTTGTTAAGTTGCCTAATAATTATGCACAGTAATAGTCACCTGCACACACAGATATTCCCCTATAGCTAAAACTAAAAACTAAAACTTCCCAAAATATTCAGCTTTGATATTAATGAGTTTTTTGTGTTCATTGAGAACATGGTTGTTGTTTAATAATAAAATTAATCCTCAAAAATACAACTTGCCTAATAATTCTGCACTCCCTGTATATATATATATATATATATATATATATATATATATATTCCGTTCTTTATTCTTTTCTCAGAGAAAAGCTTAACTCCAAGTCTTCCAGAGTCGCGGTCAAAGCTGATTCGAAAGACCGCCGCCGTTCGCCAGTTTCTGTGTTTACTAGAAGCACGCAAACGCAACTCGGCCTTTGTCATTATGGCCCCGCCCGCCTATACACGATGTGATTGGGCCGTCCAGATTGTGAGGAATACAGCTCAGAAGGGTATTGAGAGTTGCTAGACGACACTCGCGGGCAGATTAAATTTGCTGCCGCTGGGGTGCGTCTAGATTTCTAGGCTAACGTAAAGCTGCTTCTCAGTACTAAATTAAATATTTTTTGCTGCTTACTGCGCTTAAACCTCATCCCTGACCCAAAACTTATTTTTATTTTTATTTTTTACATTTTTATGTATTTAAAAAAATAATTATTGAGTGCTCATCAAAGTTATCCAAGACTCTATCGCTTTTGTCACACTTGAACAACAAATACACAAAACATTTACTGGATTCTATGAGTTTTGTGGTTTGAATTTTAAAAAGTAACACATCCTTCCCTCGCAGGTCAATTTGACACCCTTAAAAGGATAGTTCACTTTAAAATGAAAACTCTGTCATCCTTTACTCACCCTCAAGATGTTTCAAACCTGTATGAATTTCTTTCTTCAGCTGAACACAAGGGAAGATATTTTGAAGAATGTCAGTAACCAAACAGTTAACTGGAGCCATTGACTTCCATGTTTTTTTTTCCCCTACTGTGGAAGTCAATGGCTCCAGTTAACTATCCCTTTAAGAGTAAATTAAATGCGCAGAATGCATACAAAAGCGAAATGACTTTAGGACCCAGCGGAACAGCTGATTCGCCGCATATAGAGCTATAAGGCCATCTAGTGGCAAGTCATGAAATATCATGTTATATTTATTTATTTTTTCCACAAGAGGTCGGCAAAGACAGCCAGTATAAAATATTTTGAGCTTAAAAGAGTATGCATGAAATTGTGTTGTTTTAAAGTCAAGATGAAAGAATGCAAAGAATGTGCTTAAATTATTATTTATTAATTATGTATTGATAAAACCCAGTCATTTAAAGGTAAATCAAATAAAAAGGGAAGGATTTGTTATAAAGTGTGAGGGACGGACAGTCATATATACACACAAAATATTGTCAAAATGCAGTTTTGGTGAGTGTTCACGTTAACACAGTCAGTTATGTTTTAAGTGAACGTAAACAGTTAGGAAAACGCATGTGTAACAGTATAATGGATCCATACGTCATGTCTTAAAGTGACAGCAGCCTAATATACCTGCTGCCAAATTATGAGATAACATTAAAATATCTATATGGCAGTTTCCCCGTATCAATGCTAAAATCGTGGCCAGTGAAAATGCTCACAATTTCTTGCTCACAAATGACTTCCACCTGCTCTGATCTCACTGTTCATAGTCTGAGTCTCTTTATAGCAGAGCACAAGTCTGAAAGCAGTAAATGCTTTGCATTTTTATCTAGCTTGATAGATTTTGTATTGAAAATAATATTATCATAACAATTTGAATAAAAAGTTTAAGAAATTTACAGAAGCTAAGTCAGATTATAGCTGTAGTACTTTTGTATTGCAATGTTTGCTGTTTTCTATTATATAAAGAGCCCCATTATGAAATAAAACAAGTAAACTTTGAGGAGGATCATATTGTGGAGTTAACAGTCAGGCTACAGGCGAAAAGTAGTTCTAAATATTTAATGTGTCGAGTCCATTAAGTGTTTTTCTTGTTACATGGACTCTCAGTGTTGTGTACTGGCGGAGCGGCATCTGTGTGACTTCTATTGCCCGTTAGAGGATGGGGGTCTTTCATCAGCCAAAGGCCTGCTGTCCAGTTGGCCACATTAAGAACAGGCAGACTCAACAGAATGGACTCTACTAAGCTCTGCCATTCGATCATGTGCCATACTGACTGGCGCCGATCCCGGCTATCAGTGCCTGAAGTGGCCAGATGCCAGTGCAAGCTTCATACGCATTAGGGCTGACACCATACCAAGAATAGTGAGATGTTGTGATTCCCAAAACCACAGCAGCGAGTAATATGCCGATGAGCACAGTCATTATTTAAGAAGCTGCATTTGGCCAGAGAAAAGAAGTGCCGTAATATTGTGAAAATCACTGTAATTGGAATTATTGTGAATTGTATTTTAAAATGTAATTTATTGTTGTGATCAAAGCTGAATTTTCAGCATATTTACTCCGGTCTTCAGTGTGACATGACCCTTCAGAAATCATTCTGATATGAGGATTTGCTGCTTAAGAAACAGGTAGTCAGTCCTGCAGAGTTCCTCTGAGCTCCACCTGTCGAGATCTTCAATGGGATTTATGTATGTCTATTTATGCAGCAACAGCATTTCTTGCATGCTCACAGAACTGTGTCTGTGTCTTTATTGGCAGTGGTGAGTTCATACACTGTAAAAAAATAACAATAATTGTCTCCAATTGAAAAGTGACTGATCACATTTAAATTTTTCAGTTGGCTGAATTAAAATTCTGTGAATTGATGCAATTTAATTCACAGAAATTTAATTCGGCCAACTGAAAAATTTAGATGTGATCAGTCACTAGAAAATTTTCAATTGGAGAATTCCAGGGACGTCAAAATTAGTAGCGATGCTAGGGACCAATATAATATATTATTTCCCATCATTTTAATTTTCATATTTTATTTATGATAAGCCATTTAATAGGCTCTGTTTTTGAAAAATGTAAATTTTGAATGAAAAATATTTTAGTTTGAAACAGTTGAACAGAGACTGGGTCACTTTTTCATGAATGGATCATGAATGTTTGTCCAATAAATCGCAATAAGCTTTTTGCTTTTCTTTTGATATGAAAATTCTGTCAATAATGACTTACCCTAATGTCGTTCGACACTCGTAAGAAAACACACAATGAAGATATTAGTGTTGAATTCCGATGGCTCAGAAAGGCTTCATTGACACCAATGTCATTTCCTCTCTCAAGACCCATAAAGGCACTAAAGACGTCGTTACAAAGCCCATCTCACTACAGCGGCTCTACAATCATTACATGAAGCCATGAGAATAGTTTTTGTGCGCACAAGAACTAAATAATGACTTATATAGTGATGGGCTGAATTCAAAACAAAGTTCAAACGGTTATGAATCAACGTATTGATTCATGATTCAAAACCGGTCGAATATTTGTTTGAAATCGGCCCATCACTATATAAATCGTTATTAAGTTGTTGTTTTTTGCGCATTTGTTAGGTGAACTAATCCTTTAATTTGATAGTCAGTAAGTGTACACTCGCCACCAAGTGGACAGGAGTGAGAATGACAGTTTCAAGTTACAATAGATCACCCTCAATGTAATGTGTCAAAATGACGGACAGATTTTGGATTTTTCCATCAATGACTGAAAAATTTCGGTTAACACGACCTCTGCTAGGGACATGTCCCTGCCAATAGTAATAGTTTTGATCAACTGTTGCAAAATAAAGTGAAAAGTGTCTATTACAGCACTACATTTAGAGTTGGTCGGGTTGCATCAAAGAATCCCTTTTACATGTTTTTTGTTTTGTTTTGTTTGTTGAGCATTACAACCAATCACAGACATGTCTGTTGAGGACAAGAATTCAATGGCCAATCAAAAATGTTTAAATTAGTCACCAGTGCTAAATAAATCAGCGCACGCTCACTGACATTCTGCATTGAGATCTGCATGTTCACATTTACTGTCATCATAAAAAAGTGCAGATATACGGTGTACTCTAAGTGAGAGATTCATTGTGCAATGTAGTGAGCTTCATTGATCATAATGGGAGTTTTTGTGAGACTGACTAAAGTCATTGACCTTTTCAGTGATGAGGAATGTTTGTTTGCTTTCTCTATATAGTTTATTCCAGTAGCAGCTCCCGGCTGTAAATTTAGGTAGGGCAGATTCTGGGTCTAGTTTAGGATAAACATTTCGTAAGCTTTATATTGTAATCGCTGAACACATCATAATTCTAATGTCCCTGAGGGTGGCGCTTTAATGATGATTGACAGACTTTATTACACACGACAAACGCATATAATGTCATCTCAGAATTGCCATAATGTAATATTTAATCCTCTGTAGTTCTGAGGAAAACAAAGTACTCCACATAAGAAGAACAGACTTGCCAACAGACTTGCTTTGTTGCTTATTTTTATATTTATATACTGTGAATCTGTTTATTTTTTTTATATAATATTTATTTCAATTTTTTTGTTGTTGTTCTTGCCTGTCTAATTATATGTTCTGGTGAGCTAAAAACACATTTCCACCATGGTGGACAATAAAGAGAGAAAAGAAATTAAATGAAACTATAGTTTTCAAAGACTTTACAGGAAGGTGCACTCCAATTACTTAGGGATGGGAGAAAGTATAACGGCCAATTTGGCGAAAAAGCCCCGCCCTCTAAATGAAACAGCCAATTGTTGATTAGTAGAGTCATCGCATCACTGCAGCTGCCCTTAGAAGCTGTAGTAACAGGCAGCGTTCTGAGACTTTGTCCAGGTATTTTTTTTGTCATGATTCGAGCGTCTAAACAAAATGTATGACACCGTTGTTGTCAGATTTGATTGGTGATTTCAAAAAAAGCTTGGTGAGCAGTTGGAGAATTAAATTTTTCCCTATTCAAAGAGACAGGAGCTGCACTTGCGTGCGCAAGAGCCGTTTCAAAGATGGCCGCCGAAGTGACTTGTCTTAAAGAGACTTTGCTAGTTAAAGGGATAGTTCTCCCAAAAATGCAATGTATGTCATTAATGACTCACCCTAATGTCGTTCCACACCCGTAAGACCTCCGGTCATCTTCAGACACAGTTTAAGATATTTAGTCAGAGAGCGTATCTAAGTGTATGCACACTATACTGTCCATGTCCAGAAAGGGAATAAAAACATCATCACAGTAGTCCATATGAGACATCAGTGGGTTAATTAGAATCTCTTGAAGCATCGAAAATACAATTTGGTCCAAAAATAACCAAAACTACGACTTTATTCAGCGTTGTCTTCTTTTCCGCGTTTGTTTTCAAACCTAAAAAAAAGATTCAAACAGTCATGAATCAGAGTATTGATTCATGATTAGGATCGTGTGTCAAACTGCCAAACTGCTGAAATCACGTGACATTGGCGATCCGAATCATGAATCAATACGCTGATTTATGTGACGAAGCGTTCGGATCCATCTGCAGTAATTTATTAACACAGGTGAGCCAGCAGAGGAATACAGACATGCAGTTCAGACAGCATCAAATAAGGGCATTCCAAGAAACGAAAGTCAAACAGGCAAAGGTCAGAGGCAGGCGGCTTAGGTACAAAACTGATATTAAAGTCTAAGTCAAAAACACAAGAGCAAACACGAGAAATAAGCTAGAGACAGTGTATTTGTAAATCAAGACTTCACCAATGAACAATGAACAGCACAGTCCAGATAAAGGTGAGCTGAGGGTCCACAGGTGATAATGATGTAATGATAATGAGGTTAATCAGGGGAAATCCTAATACGCAGGAGAGAGGGATCTGGTGAAACCAGTGCTGCGTTCCACTCCACTTTAAGACACGCACTTGCAAACTTCCCTAAGCACTTCCCCTTGGGTGAATCCCCGCCACCATTTTGAAGTGCGTTCCACTTCGTGAAGTGGACAAGGGAAGTTTATATGGACAGACCCTTGCTCCCTCGATTTTGACCGAGTGAGCGAGTCTACTTCATATGTACACTTCAGGCAGCTTCATATACCACAATGCAACACGATTGTGACGTCACCACAAATCACGTTTAATTTACCCCACCACAAACAACTATAACTATTTTTAAAAACATTTAAAACAACCCAAACACATCCATATACATATAGAATGCTGCATTAAACAATTTCGTAAAGGTAAAAAATAAATAATATATCAACTCCATAGTGGATTCCAAGTGATCAAGGGCTTAGGGCGTTCCAATTCAGTCCATTTGCAAAGTTTCCGCCAGTAGTATGACACTTACGTTTCGTTTGTATTAACCAAGGCACTCATGCAACGTAGGCATGACGCACATCCGAGTGAAAAAGACGGAGGGAAGTTTGCGAGTGAAGGGCATGATAAAAACGAACTGGAACGCAGCACCGGAGGAGATGCTGTCGAGTGTTCCGTGACAATTCATAACCGTTTGAATCTTTATTTGAGGATTGAAAACAAACGCAGAAGAGAAGACAATGCTGAATTAAGTCATCGTTTTTGTTAGTTTTGGACGAAAATGTATATCTTAAACTGTGATGCAACTTACGGGTGTGGAACGACATTGGGGTGAGCTAGTCATTTTTGGGTGAACTAACCCTTTAATAACCTGATGCAGACTAAAAATATACACATACAAATTACACAAATACAGATTTAGATGAATATTAGCAGGCAGCCAGAAATCTGTTCCAATGGCTCCCAATTAGAGCGTGCTGCAGTTCCATATTTCACCACAGATTTCCATTGGAAAATTGTGGGGCGCTGTAGAGCTGAGGAGGACACGGGCACTGTCAGCCCGTAGTATCACGATACATGCTTGCTGAATCCATGTGCTAATTTTGAATATATCCTGTTCACTTTATGACTGAAAATAGTCAAAAATATCCCCAATTTAAAAAAACATTCTGGGTTTTTCTAAATGAAACTGTTTAATGTCCAATGTATTGATTTACTAATGCATAAAATATGAGATTCATATAGTTAATATGTTTCTTATGAAGTGCTTGAGTGATTCACTACTGAAAAGTGTGGTTTAGTACAATCACCACTTTTAGTTAGTTACTTCCACACCCAGAGGCTTTGTCATTGTCACATCATAAATCTCTCTCCGCTGCAGTTGTTTTCTGGAATAGCATCAGGGCCACTAATTGCTTCATAAGTATGACATATTAAAGGGTCCTTAAGCAAACAGCATGATGGGATTAAATGCTCTCTGTAGCCGAGGGCATCGTCACCCGTCCCGCTCATCACTCCCCTGTGGCTGCTCCAGGCATAAAACTGCTCTGAATTTTTTGCACTATCTTCCAGTAAGTTCCTCCCGCCCTTGCACGAACTGTTTTAATGGCCTCTCTGCACGTGAATTATTCATGAGGTCTTTAAGTAAGAGACTGGCTGTGGTGTCGCTGGATGCCCATGAGGCCTGTTGGCATGAGTGATGTGGAGTTTCTAATGATCAAGTGGGAAGTCGGTGCCACAGGACTCCACGGAGTGACAGAAGTGAAAGTATTTCTGTCTCGCTTCGTCCTCAATGCTGAAGCGTGTCATTTCTGCACAGGTAGCATCACCTGGCGAAGTTGCAAGCGTGGTTATTCATCAGGCATGTTTCTTTGGAGACAAAGTTAGAGAGGCCAGGTTGAGATGGTTTGGACATGTTCAGAGGAGGTCAAAGGATGCTGAGGTTAGAGCTGCCAGGCAGGAGGTCGAGAGGAAGACCAAAGAGGAGGTTTATGGATGTAGTGAAGGAGGACATGAAGGTAGTCGGTCTGAGAGAAGACGATACAGAGTATAGGACTGGATGGAGGCAGATGATTTGCTGTGGCGACCCCTGATGGGAACAGCCGAAGAAGAAGAAGAAGTTTTCATCAGGCATGTTTCTCGAAAGCTCCTTATGTCTGGAAGATGTTATTGCATTGTGAAAAGTGTCTGTTACCAGAATTAGAGCCAGATGGTTGGAAGTTTTACCCACCCATACTTTTGCATGCAAACATTGTAAATGTAATCAATAGGAAATGCTCAAAGTTTCTTTATAACAGCATGTCAACCCTGGGAATAATTCATTAAAAGTAGCAATGCTACTAAACAAACATTTACCAGTAGCCTGACAGTAAAATAAGCTTTACTCTAAAAATGCTGCTTTTATAGGACCAAGCTAAGCGTGTTGCATGTCAAAATGTTTGTGTTGCATTTTATATTACATGCAACTTTGCAACTGAGCTGGAGCAATAATCAAGTACTGAGTCGTTTTTAGACATTGAAACAAAACATTTAATTGGTTAATTTAAATTATTACTTATTTTATTACATAAGTTGTTTTATCTCTTGTTGCAAAATATTTAATTACTGCTTTTTAGTACACACACACACACACACACACACACACACACACACACACACACACACACACACACACACACACACACACACACACACACATACAGTCTGAGTTTGGTGGTTGCCAGGAGAACGGTACTTGCCTGAATGCATTGTGTCAGGTGGAAAGTTTGGTGGAGGGTGGATTATGGTGTGAGGTTGTTTTTCAGGGGTTGGGCTTGGTCTCTTAGTTCCAGTGAAAGGAACTCTTAATGCTTCAGCATACCAAGACATTTTGGACAATTTCATGCTCCCAACTTTGAGGGAACAGTTTGGGGACGGCCCCTTCCTGTTCCAACATGACTGTGCACAGGCTAAAAAGGGCTTTTAATAGGAAATATACATATCCTATATAATAGGAAATGTACCTGTATTGTATTATTTTAATATTTCAGGCACATGTCTGTGTGTGCGTGCGTGCGTGCGTGCGTGTGTGTGTATGTGCGCGCTCACGTGTATGTGTGGGTGCGTATGTGTGTGCGTATGCGTGTGTGTTTGTGTGTGTGTGTTTGTGTGTTTGTGTGTGTGTGTGTGTGTGTGTGTGTGTGTGTGTGTGTGTGTGTGTGTGTGTGTGTGTGTGTGTGTGTGTGTGTGTGTGTGTGTCTGTTTGTGTATTGTGCATTAAACTTTTTAACCGAGTGAGCTGAATTAATTATCAAGCAGTATCAGTGAGTCTTTTTCTTTTGGACTGGTAAACTGATTCATCAATTCATAACTTAAACTGGTTTATACTAAAAAAAGGTCAATTTGTTTAACACCTTTATTAGGTATTCACTTTATACTGTTTATTTTTATTAGTTTTGTGTAAATTTGTGTTTAACAGTATGCTTAATACTGTCAATCTATTGAAACCCTTGCCTTTGTGGCAGAGAAATACAATTATATAATGATTAGATAATATTAATCAGTTAAGTATGTGCTCAAAATAAATGAATTGCATAGTCTAATTATATCACTGAAACACTGCCCTTTAAATGTTGTCAGCTACTGTATGTAAGTAGTTTGTCCTGTAACTAGTTATATTTCTGAGAGAGTAGCGTGATTCTAGTTGAACTAATTTGATTTCTGAGTATATTGGCAACTGTTTCAGATTTGCTTCAGCATTAGATGTACATGTACATGCATGTATAAAACAAGTGTCTGTTGTTTGTGCTCTTTCTAAATTGTGAATCGACGAATGTGAAGTGAGCAAATATTTTCCTGGCTCCCGTTATGCTGCCGAGTGCATATTAATCGGGGAAAAGAACCAGCTGTGCAATTAGAATTCAGAGAATTGTCCAAACAAACACTTTTTGACATGGCGTCTCTCGACAGCTAAGAAATATCTGCCATAAATCACATCACTGAAAACAAACTGCCCCTTTTAATAGGCAGTTACAACCCATTCTCTGGCTCACAACATGGGCTGTTCGCCTCCATCTTTCACGTTTGGGAGATTTAGGGCTCCATACTCTGAGGTGTTGGTTTTGCAAACATCCAGGTGAGCCTGCTGTTGATCTCAAATGGTCTTCGGGGTCCTGAGGGGTCCTGAGTTTCCCAGACTGAGCGTGTCTGAAACGGTTTGTGTGAAGTGGATCCAGCAGGTCTTTTCTCTGCTGAAGGTCCCAATGGCTCATTAACACGTTTGCGACTCGCCAGCCTAACCTGCCACATCTGATTTATTACTCAGGGTCCCTGTCCGCCTCAACCCTTGCAGTTAGATGTGATGTCCTGTTATGTGCACGAAGAATAGATTGTTTATCCATTGATGCTACCTGGATGAGATTTTTTTTATTGTAATGCATGATCCCCGTAGCTCTCAATGGAATAGTTAATTTAAAAATGAAAATTTGGTTGTCGTTTTTAATAAATTCTAGCCTAGAAATCTAGACGCACCCTAGCGGCAGCAAATCTAATCTGCCTCGAGTGTCGTCTAGCAACTCTCAATACAGTTCTGAGTTGGAAAAACCAAACTCTGGTCGGGCCAATCACATCATGTATAGAGTCGGTGGGCGGAGCTTAACATAATGACGGCAGAGTTGCGTTTGCATGCTTCTAGTAAACACAGAAACAGGCGAACGGCGGTCTTTCGAATCAGCTCTGACCACGACTCTGGAAGACTTGGAGTTAAGCTTTTCTCTGAGAAAAGAACAAAGAACGGCACTGAAGTCATTCTTAAGAAGTGAAGATGTGTTCTGAGTTTTGCCGACCGGATACGGCGAATGTTTAAATCCGCTTCACCTTCATTGCTCTGGTTGGTGTAGCGCTATCCTATCGCGTGCTGAGGGAGTTTGAAAGACAGCCGTTTATCCGCCCCTTGGATTGAGCTGTCAATGGTGAGTTTCCAGACCAAACATCTTGATGTGGGTCTGGCTTGTATATTCAAAATATTTGCATGTGTGTGTGTGTGTGTCTATATATATATGGTCCCCACAATGTGATCTCAGGTTTTACTATCCTTATGGGGATAGTAAATCTATGTTGGGTCCCCACAATGTAATATAAACAAGGATACACACACAAACACACTTTATACTTTTCTGAATGTCCCTACTGTCTTAAAGGGTCATGAAACCCCCCTGCTGCAGCGGTGTTTTTTCACACCTTCGATTTGAAAAAGCTTGTTAAAAGGGGAGTGGTCGACTGTGAAAAGGTGGGATGGTATTGTGTGGAAAGAGGGAATGGTTTGCATAAATAGGGGAGTGTCAGTAGGTGCATTAAGATTAGTGATTACAGTGGTTCTGAGACATGTTCTTGGCTCACGTTGGCATTGTTTACCACAGTGAGATTAAATGAGGGATGAGTACAGCGAATGAGAGAGCTATGAGTGGCGTGCAGCAGAGATCGCAAATCATTCAGCTCTTCAAAGTTCAAACCAGCATAATTCAGTGAGAAATGAAAATAAATGTTATTCTGCATGACGAAATATTTTGCAAACGTGATAAAACTATATTTGTCCAAATATGCACGCTGTTTGGCAAGATGAACAACGCGCCGACGTGATAAGAGAACGTGAACCACCCAACATGCGATGTGATAGAGATGTGTAATTATAGATCGGGGTAAAAGCGAAGAGGTTTGAGGCTTCATAGTCTCGACCGCGCATCTGAAGCACAGAGCGACGCGCGCTGGGTTGCCGTGACGATCCGCGCTGTCTATCACTCGGCAGCTAAATCTATATTTGTCCAAATATGCAGCACACTGTTTCACTAAGAGCCCGAACACGTGCGGTTTAGTGCATGGCTGTGACGACAAATAAAACGGAGAGGACGTGGCTTTTGTTCATTAGCCTACAGATTACAGATTGGTTATTTTGCACTCCTGACATAGATAGTCAACGCTTGCAGGTTCGGCGTGCGATTCCTCAGGTGAATTTTACTTTACCGAGCCTTTGTGGCAAAGGCTTCCACAGACGGCGCCGGTTACAGCTCGCTCGGCGCCCTTTACGTTACTTCGTATCAGCACAACGCCTAGCTTTCCTCCGTGACTTTTCCGCACGCTGCTTCCAAAACTTCCCCACCATATCTCTACAATAATGATGGGAGACGAGCCAGACAGAAGTGTCTGTCTCATGCATATTAACTAAATTATCTTGTATGCATACTACAGCGCAGGGATTGGACTGAATGAGCTTTATGTCATGAATATATATGGAGAATCGCTCGGAGCGGTCGACGTCAGCATGTGCCCAGCAGCCCATACTTGGGCCGAAAAGGCCGTGCCGACGTCAGCATTTGTGACGTTGCTCCGACTAAACTTTTCAAACCGGAAGACAGAAATCGCTCTGAAAAATGCAAAAATAACTATTTTCACACATGAATACCATTAATGAGTACCCTTAGTGTTTTCAATGATGTGCAGCCTATACATATCTGTTTACATCACAAAAATGAGATTTGTGTTGAACAGTTTCTTTCCCCATCGTTTCATTAGTTGGTCTCCTGTTGTGGCCCTGAGGTCTTTAGGCAGCATTAGTTTGGCCGGGCCACTTCCTTCAATCACTGGCCCATGGAGCCTTAAGCATAATGGACTATCAGAGGAATTTGTGATGCTGGTTTTGTGGTGGGCTTTGTTTCTCTTCAGATTAGCCTCCTCCATAATAGGCAGCTGTTGCCTTGGGGCTCCAGGTAATCCTGAAGGTAAATCGCTTCCCAGACCAAATCACTCTGGTGGTCTGCGTCTGAAATTACTTGTGGTCTCTAGACTGGGGGTCAGCTGCGATTTGGACCAGACACGATCCAACACGATCCCGGTGGAGTGTGACCTGCGAACGCTGGGTAATTGTGACAGCGGGAGAGAAGCGCCTGCAATGACAAAGGATAATGCGGCGTGAGGCGTTCGCCCACAGACTCGTTATTGTTCTGATGAGAATCTGTCAGTGTGTTTTGTATGGATGCCACTGTTCGCCTCACAATGCTGTTTTCAGGCTTAGTTTAACATTTCACATTGAAAACGTGTGCATTCATAAGGGATGTTTTGCAAATAAGCTAATAGCCCATTGTGTTTCTTTGCTGTTGTTAAAGGGATGCTTTAGAAAGTCATTGTTTTGTGCCCTTGAACGAAGCTAATTGTGAGCAAAAACAGTGGTTTAGCAATTCCCGCTAGAGCCTTTTCAGCATGTCACACGGGTGCACTCGTAACATTTATTTACTGAATGTTTAGGGGCTTGAATTCTACCTGATAGTTTCTTGCAGGGAAACAGCTGAATTTTTTGTTGCTGCTCATAGAAAATCCATTTCTACTGCAGAACATTTATGCATCACCTTGTCGGCCATATATCACATAGGAAGAGGCTGTTAGTGAGGAATAGGTCGGCCAAAAGTGCAAATTCTTTCATTATTTACATTCACATATATTTATCTCTAGAAAACAAAAAAGACAAATCTTTACTCCTACTCAGCTCTTTTGAATGCAAGAACCAAAAAGGACGAGAAAATGCATAAAAGCATAATAAAGTCTCAACTTGGTCTCACAGATTTCCGTGAAATGAACACGGACCCTTAACTCAAAAATCTGTGGTAGTTTCACGGAATCACCAAAAATTCGTTGATGGTTTCATGGAAGTGATGCCTATGTAAGTCAATGACAGTCAGCATCTGTGGTCCACACACGGATTCCCAACACACATTTAATTATTTGCATTTGTAAAAGTAGACATGGTTTTATGAATATTTATAGCCTACTTTT
The DNA here is from genome assembly GCF_024679245.1 of Pseudorasbora parva. Classification (NCBI taxonomy): domain Eukaryota; kingdom Metazoa; phylum Chordata; class Actinopteri; order Cypriniformes; family Gobionidae; genus Pseudorasbora; species Pseudorasbora parva. Next base: position 5,580,638 of record NC_090178.1, read on the forward strand.
ATATTTCGGAGCAACTAACTCCACTCCTACCCTAAACCTACCCACTCTCAACAATATAAAACACATAACAGGCAAATAAATGTACAGTCACGGTTATTTATTGCAAAAATGGACCAGAAACAGTATATAAGTATTAACTCATGTTGTATTCCAAGTATTCTGAAGTCATACGATATCTTCATGTAGTTGATCTTAATGTTTTAATCATTGAAATGATGATTGCGCTCCACACACGCACTCCATTCATATTTCTCATGATTCAAATGATACAAACGTCAGCATGAGGCGATCGGTCACGAGACACACGAGAGCCAATGGCATTTTACATTAAAAGCTGACGTAATGACACAATTAGTCACACGACATACAACAGCCAGTGCTGTCAAAGCTGACGTTACACGCTTCTTCCGGCGGCAATATTTGAAATGTATTAATATTCGGCAGATGGACTTCCGCTTTTGGGGATCTTCTTCACAGAAATCAATCGTTTGGTAGTTTCTGAATAAATTGTGCCTGCAGTATCTGTGTATCTGCCTGTTATATCCTGTTTTTTTTATAATACACAAATGGGTAGGTTTAGGGAAGGGATTCAGTTAAAGGGATTCTTCACTGCCTTTTCATATTAAACTATGTTATTCCCTTAACTTAAACGAGTTGATAGATACCTCTCTCGTCTCAGTGTGTGCTCTTAATCTCTCTGACACGCAGTGACGATCTGATAGCATTTAGCTTAGCCCACTAAGCAGTAAAAAGTCCCGGCCGAAACATCTTTCCTCACACCTCCCCCTCCCTCTCTTATTTCTGTCAATAGGGAGATGTGAGGGAAGATGTTTCGGCCGGGACTTTTTACTGCGCCGAGCCAAAGTACTCTCAGAAGTGCTATTCCGCCATACATTATAGTTCTCCTTTTTAATCCGATTAGAAACGCGCCACGTTTTATTTTGTCACCATACTTGATCGTTCAACTATTCGTGTAACTGTATTTAAATAGGGGAAACGTGGAGGTGTTTGGTACTTCTAACTTGATCTCTGTTTGGTTCCATAGTGAATGAACTGGGCTTAGTGGGCTAAGCTAAATACTATCAGATCGTCACCGCGCGTCAGAGAGGTGTGTATCAACTCGTTTTAGTTAAGGGAATAACATAGTTTAATATGAAAAAGCGGTGAAGTAACCCTTTAAGTGTTCAAAACGTGTCTGAATAAAAAGAAAAATAAATGTAAATAAATTATGCTGACTGAATCAAACTGACGAATATAAGGTTTTGGAACAGGGAATCTGTGTGTGGACCACAGATGCTGACTGTCATTGACTTACATAGGCATCACTTCCATGAACCCATCAACGAATTTTCGGCGGTTCCGTGAAACTATCACAGATTTTTGAGTTAAGGGTCTGTGTTCATTTCACGGAAATCTGTTGCAACGGTTGCAACATCCATATGATTTGTATGCTATGTTCCAAGTCTTCTAGGGTAATTTAAGTGAATAATGACTTTCTTTTTCAGTCTTTTATATGATGGCTAAAGACTACTTGCTGTGCGTTTTAGTCCTTTTTGGAGCTTGACAAACTTTAAGGAAAAGTGCTGAGTGAAGAGTATCATTTGCTTTCCACAAAACATTTGGAGCAACATAAAGGCAAACACTGCATAAATACTCTGTAATTTGAAAAGTGCAAAATAACGGAATAAATCCCACCCAGTGTTATTATTAAAATACTATTAAAGGGGTCCTATTATGCTTTTTCACTTTTTCAATTTAGTTAGTGTGTAATGTTGCTGTTTGAGCATAAAACAGATCTGCAAGGTTACAAAGCTCAAAGTCCACACCAAAGGGAGATATTTTATGTAACAGAATCCACTTTTTAAGAACTACAATGAATGACTCGTTTGGACTATAACACGTTTTTTTTCGTTTTTTTCTCAGATCTTATTAAATCTGTGGGCCCTATTTACGATCTGAGCACATGGTCTAAAACGTACTTCGGAAACGTTTCCGAATCTAATTTTTGCTATAGTTTAACAACGGGAAAAATGGTTGGCATGATCTAAAAGGGTTGTACCTAATGTCTTAATGAGTAAGGGGTGTGTTTTGGGTGTAATGTGCAATAGTATGTACAAGTCCCCCCTCAATTAGAAATGGCCAAGTTGTCCCCCCAGTATTTGAAATTCTTTCAGTGCCCTGCTGCACTTCATTGCGCAGCGCTCTGCATGTTAGGTGACAAAAAGGTTTAAAAGTTAAATTTTAGTCTGGTTTGTCAGTAGTCTTAACAGCGCTCATCAATCTCAAAATGATTAAGATGGCCAATCAAATCAAAGTGATATCGCTTAATGCCGTTGCGGAGAGAGACTATTCTTTCCGGTGAAATCACAAAACTAAATGCACGCAAAGTATCCCTGCTCTGAATATACAGTCACTGATGAACATCTTTGATTTTAATTTTGATTTCTACCACCAGGCCACTTGGGAATTCAAAAGTCAATAGTGGATGTATTTATTCACTAATGCGAATCTCAGAACTAATAATATTTGATGCAAATGAATGCTAATATTAGCCCCGTTTCCACCACAGGAACTTTACCCAGGAACTAGGAACTTTGGGTGGTACTTCGTGTGTTTAGACCGCAGGAACCAGGGTATAAATGAAGTTCCGGGTAAATATTTCCCCCTCCAAACGGCCCTGCTCGCGAGGTAGTACTTTTTCAAAGTTCAGGAACTTTCGAGGGCGGGACTTGGGCGCTGAACATGCTGATTGGTTGAGCTCAGGCAGCATTTTAGTTCAACCGGCATTTTTAAAAGTCTTTTGCGAGGTTCGTTCTGCGTTCAGTAAATATCAGTCTTGCTCTCTGTCTGGTGGCGTGCGGTCGTCTCAGCCATCTCACGTTCAATGTCCGTAATAGCTGATAATAATATACATTGTCATTTTAAATCTAGCTTTACAAGCTTTCTGAATATGCTGCAGCTGCATGCTGCTGAATCTGCATATTAGTGCTCTTTAATGTCGTTGTTAATTACCTCTTTAGTAAACCTATACATAACCAGCAAAAGCAGCACAGCTTGAATCTCTTCCATACTCGTTATTTATTTTTTTTCACCATGTAAACGACCTGACCGATTACTTTTAAGTGTGTGTCCTTACATGACGTGACGGCGTGCGCCGCGCTCATGTTGACAAGAGAGGAAAGTACATTTTTCTGAGGGGTAAACTTTTTATTTCGTAAGTTATGAAGATAATGTTGGAGTAATGACACAGCGTATATTGCCCCAGGCAGTTTTTACTTTAACTGCGCCTGACAGAAGATTTTTTTTTCTGAGATGATTATTACACTTTACAACAAATAGTTATAAATAATACTGTATTAGTCCTGGTGGCCGTTAAGAGTTGCTATGGCTACAGTTAACACACTCCAGCTGCTGGAGAAAACAGCGTTGACATTTTTGGTGCGGCAGACAAACTGCATGTGACAAAATGATTGCGATTGAAAGTCATCACATGTAAACACCAGATCGGTTTAGATAACGTCTCATGTAAACAGTTCACTAAATCTTTCAGTCGGTACACTTAAAAATTATTACTGTCCTTCACTGATTTGGAGGAACAGTCGCGCGCAGTCTTACATCACCGGACTAATCTGCCTAATCTTCTCGGAACTTTATCGCGGTCGAAACGCAGACAGCTGCAGATCTGGGGGGGAGAAAAGTTCCTGTAAAAAAGTTCCTGGTACAAATTGTTCCGGGTAATTTTGGTGGAAACGGGGCTATTGATTGCAAATAGTCCTAAAAGATTATCTCCCAAATAAAATTAGACCTAGAATTTCGTTGACTGCTCTGTTTCTTTATGCTTTATAAAAATAAAATAAAAAATTCTATAAATAGTAAATAATGGTGCATATTCTTTTGTTTTGGTGAAGTATTGTTTAGTACTTGTTCTCTAGTCAAAAAAGAAAAAGAAAAAAAAAGAACCACAAATCCTTCGTATTTGTACATTGTGGGCTGAAATGAATTCTTTAGACAGTTCTGAGTCACGATTGAGTTTGGTAGCTACTCATTTTGCCCTTAACCACCGTATTTTTGTCTCCACTTTTCCTGTCCTCTTGTCCTCTTGTGCTCCTTAATCTGCGTTTTTCACTTTTTTCCACTGCAGCTGCTCGCAATCATGACCAACTCAGACCCTTCATCAGTTGACTTCCTCCTCATCCATCAACCTCATGCTTTATGTGTTAGTTTGATAATTGCCTCAAATTACTTCTCTATCAAGAGTCTGAGTTCCATTACGTACTGAGACCAATTCTTTGGTTATTTTAGTGACACTGAGCATTTTTAGAGCAGGAAGCTTAGTGGGTTTTGCATAGTTGCTGCTATTGATTAAAAATCAGCCTGGTGAGGGCTTTTGCTGTGCCGGTTGATGCAGATTCACTGCTGTTATTGGGCCACAACGGGACACAAAATATAACAATTGACTCCCAAGCTGACTAACAATTATCCACCACTCCAAGTTGGCAAGACTAGTTCATGTTAGTACTAAACGCTTAAAGAAAACTTTGGTGTATTTGAAATGCATGAGGCATGAATCGCTTCTGAATGCCTCCACAAAGGTGAGTCACAGTTGCCTGATGGCTATTTAACTATAAAGGAAGCACTTTTCAGGTTTTCCAAGTATAGCTTAAGGGAATAAAAATTGTTCAGGTAGTTCAAAGAGTTTATATGGCCCATGAAATTGTTAGGCGAACGTAGTTCCTTTTATTGTCTTAATGTATTTCCGGTTGAACCAGGCAAGACAAACAGTATCAAATTGCTTGTCCATTTTTCTAAATATTTTAGAGTCCTATAGTTTGCATCACAGCCATGAACAATGATTTGAAACTTGTCATTGGTAGTCATAGGGTAGGAACATTCTCATTTTAGAGAGCATTTGATTGGACGTACATTAGTTTACACCCATGAGCACAAGATGATGTCATCAATATTTGTGGTGCATTTTTCTGGTAAAGAAAGACTGCATTTGATATGTCTCCCAACGCTGCTGTAGTTGCCTTAATTCATTTTATTGGCTGAATGACTTGTAAATATGACTTGAAGTGAACAAAAAAACTTCAACTTTCTTTTTTTTTCTGTTTTCTTAATTCCCTTTTTAAAGTGTGGGTTTGATTCACAGGAACAGTGGCAAACATGCAGGTTGTATATGCATATAGTCTGTGATTGCAATGTACGTTGTTTTAGATAAAAATGACTGTCAGATGATTAAAAATGTAAAAATATACATTAGCATATGTCGCTGTTGGGTGGAAACCTTGTATCTCCCTACTGTCATTTTTATTTTCATAAATCATAAATCGTTGCTTATTGGTCATACTTTAGGTCATTGTTCATATCTGTCTGAGGGTTTTGCTAATATTTAACAATTCAAATGTATTTAAAAAGTGCTTGAGTCTATATGGGCCAGATTTACTAACAGACAGCACAGACCCTTTGGTGTTAAAAACTATTGTCAGGATTTAATAAAATTAGAACTGAAAAGGCATAGATAAGGTTATTTTGCAGCTGACCTTATTGTATATGCATTTGTATGAGTTTCTTTTTCAGACACAAAAAATAATGGGAGGAGAGTATTTAAACGAATCATGCAAGGTCAACAAATAGTTAATTTACTGGTGTCTGTGCCTTATTTATCTGTTTTCATTTGATTTAAATGAAAAAGTATATTTTTGAAATGCACAGATATATCGGCCTATAATATCAATTATTTTCACTATCGACCATTGGCTGGTTGATTAAAAACAGCCGATGATCAGGGCTGAATATATCCTGTCAATCAAATGGAGGCGGAAAAGTGAAGAAAATGTCTTGTGTTGAATTTATGGATAGTTAACGTGACAATAAAGCATAAACAGTTCAGAAATAGCAATGTTAAAGCAGGCTCTCGTTGACCTTATGAATCACTCGTAGTTTAAGCCAGGGTTGCCAGGTCCACGGTTTTTTTTTCTCTAAATCAAACTTAATTTGTAACACTTCTCATCCAATAATCTCGAAGACCTTTGTGTTTATGTCTGATAAGAAACAAAGTTGCAGCTTTCAATTTCTGTCCATTTAATCATGAAATTCAAACAACAAATGGCATTTGGAAGCTCTTAAATGGGACGTGACAGATCACTGTCAGATCACAAGCGTCAGCGTAAGTCTTTTCTTCCACTGTAATACAAGTATATGTTGAAAAAGAGGCATGAATATCAGAAGAAATGTTGAAAGATACAGTACAACTTATTGAAATGCCATCATCTCATAATCACTTTATCAGTGTTTCAACTGCGGAAAGATGGAAATGATCAAAGCGTCACTTAATGTTGCATTACCTCAGGAAAGTTATCCAGTGTTCACATGTTAGCCATAACGAGAGATACAAGATAATGAGGGAAGCTTTTAATTATATATGCATGCTTTTCAGTATTTATAAAAACTACCTCATGCAACAGAGTTGTATACAAACATTTTTATTTATATTTGAGTGTAATTATTATCTAAACATAAATAGCAGTTGAATAAAATATCTATCTTGTTAATTTTAACCTCTAGCATTATAGTAATGTACCAGGTGAGACGGTTCCTTGTATAGTTTGCAGCATTATTTGGGAGAATTTTTCTTCCTTTGAGAAAATCAAACTAATTCTAATAAAATTTTGTATTGGTGCATCTAGTATATGCATCTAGTAAATATATATATATATATATATATATATATATATATATATATATATATATGTCCTACGCAAAGCTTCCGTGAAGAAAAACATGCTTTAAAGCTCCACTGTGTGATATTTTCCCCCATCTAGCGGTGTAAAGGTATATGACCATCCAGTGAATATTAGTTTCTGTTCCTCTCAATCGTGATTCCGTTTTAACTCCTACGGTGGCCCATTTAGTCCAAGATTAACATGGCAATCCCCCTCTTCACATTCAACACGGTGTCATGACAAATCCTGTCCCGCTGTGAAATCGTGTCCACTAGTAGCGGTTTTAAATGCCTGATCAAAAGTTGTTATACATGGTTCTGGACAAGCAATTGTTTAAAAATAAACTATGAATTAATTGACACACTAAGTACACACATACACACGCAAAACATTTATTTGAAATATGTAATTGATTGCTATGGGAGCAAAAACATGTTCTGAATTATTTCAACTGATAAACTAAGTACCAATACAAAATCATGACATAGTAATGTACCTATAATGTAAATAATAAAGAATACAAAAAACAGCAATATACAGAACCAGTGCACGAAATAAATAGATTATATAAAAGATATGCTTGTATATATCTTATATACTTACATATGCACTTATAGCTTCAGTTATATACTACTAGTATATGAAACATATGATTTGTAAGACATTAAAGACTATTTTAACACAATTTAAACAGCAAAAATCAAAACGCGATTTTGTAAGAATTGTAATCAGGCTCTGAACAGATTACCCATTAAAAGTTCGTTCCGCCAATAGAATCGCTCTGGGGTCCTAAAAGCGGACACAATTTCACAGGGGGACAGGATTTGTGAAAGGCGAAGCTTGAATTTACGGGTATGTCCCTCTTTGGCTAATGTACTTTCAAGATGGAGGAGCAACATGGCGCCCGGCATTCGAACCCCTCACCCGTATGTATTTTCAATGGCATATTATAAACTTACGAGAATACTTTATTACTTGAAAGAAGTAAATATACATTAATGAGCACATATATTTTTAAGTGTTTTAGGTAAGAATAAACTAAAAAGTTACACAGTGTAGCTTTGAGCTTTTATCTATTGTTGAAAAGTTTTTTTTATTTTATTTTTTTACCATATGTTGAAATTAATGCTGAAAGGGATAGTTCACCCATACATGAAAATTAGCCCAAAATTCACTCACCCTCAAGCACTCCTAGATGGCATTTTTCTTTCAGATTAATAAAATCGCAGTTATATTTAAAAAGTCCTGGCTAATCCAAGCTTTTTAATGGCAGTAGATGTAGCTCTGTTTTTGAAGTCCATAGTAAATGAATCTGTCCGTCAAGTAACGTGCTCCACACGGCTCTCTGGGGGCTTCAGAAGTCAATCGATGTGTTTGTGTATAGAAAAATGTCAATATTTAAAACCTAAATCTCCGGCCAATCACCTTCCGTGGAAATGTTGAAAGTGCCTTCACGCAAATCAAGATGCTTACGCTACATCTGACAACCAGAGGCAGTTTCATAACACTTTTCCAATAAGTTGAATACGGAGTGCGATCGGAAGAAATGCCTTTATTAAATCCCCAGAGCCGCGTGGAGCATGTTATTTGATGGACAGATGCATTTTTATTTAGACTTCAAAAACAGAGCTACATCTACTGCCATTAAAAAGCTTGGATTAGCCAGGACTTTTTAAATATAACTGCGATTTTATTCGTCTGAAAGAAGAATGTCATATAATACACCTAGGTGACTCGAGGGTGAGTAAATCATAAACCGTTGTAACCTGTGGTGGTGAAGTGTTTCAGTCACACGATGGGTAGTTTCCGGATGAGCGCTGTGTTATTCAGTTTGGCGATTGCGATCTGGGAATAACATACCGCTGGAATGCGCGATTGACCAATCAGAATCAAGTATTTCACAGAGCCGTGTAATAAATAGCTGTTTTCATGTTTCATGTTTCCTGTACACTCTGCAAAAGAACCCAGAAATGTGTTTATGAACTATTGGCTGAAGTCAAACGTGGCTCCTCGGTCAGCAGATTTGAAGATCATTAAACTTCATGATTTATGGCCTCTCTCTCTCTCTCTCTCTCTCTCTCTCTCTCTCTCTCTCTCTCTCTCTCTCTCTCTCTCTCTCTCTCTCTCTCTCTCTCTCTCACTGGGTCCTTCCCGAGAGCAGCTTGATCTTAAGCTTTGGCCTGAATGAACAGAGCACATTACTTTGCTTTTAAGAAACTTCGTATGTTATATATCTGGGTTAAATACAAAGAATACCCTGATGATACAGGCCACAATAACACAACACGGTTCTAGATGTGAAATTGCTAAATCAAATCAAAGGAATTGCTAAATTACGGTATTGCATGTTTCCATGTTTTCCTGGTTCATTTGTCATAATGTGAAGCTTGCATTGATGTCATCCTTATCATTTATTCCTTAATGTGTGTTGTGTGAATAATGACCTTATGATCTATCATTTCTCGACATCCAGTGATCATTTCTCAGCAAAGGCTGTTGCATCAGATCAGTGTGTCCTGATATTTACTGCAGAAATAATTGGCTCTGCATCCATTGCTGAGCTTCCTGCTCAGTTTGTTAATTTACAGTAGTGTGTGGACCGCAAAGGCCCTGTCGGCTTGTTGCCAATGTCACACAAACATGTCCAGGTCACCTTTCACCACCAAATCATTTAAAATCAAATCAAAAATTTATTTTGCATAAAGGAAAGGACCCTTGTTTTTAAGGCCATTAAGAGTTTTTGTATTAGCTCTGGTTTTTAATGACTATAGACGGTTTCATCGAACGCACGCGCGTTGCTACGGTTACGCGCCTGGCCCGAAGTTAACTTCCGGTCTGTGTCTGTTTGTATGGCGCACTACTCAGTAGAAATACATTTTAAAGTACTATACTTGGTTAACATGATATAAATATTAAAAATCAAGCAGAGAGCACATGGCACAAGTTTCCCAACATTAATCTTATATTATGAAACAAAGAAACATGTTATGCCGACGCATTGCATAATTGAAAGGCGAGCGCATGCATTTAAATAGGCTACTGTGAACCCACCGGTAAAATGATGTTCGTTCAAATCCAGCTCAGACATGACATAAATCTGTAGCTTACTATACTTGTTGTAGCCATTAAACAATGTTTTTTTTTCTTCATATTTATGTTTAAATATTATAATATTATTTTTAGATTTCATCTGATTATAGGCTATAAGTGCAAAGATGCGAGTGGGTCAGAAATGATTTTGGTGGTTATATTTAGTTTAATATTAAGTTTTGTTTTGTAAAAAGCCTTTCTTTCGTTTTGTACAAATTGTCTCTTAATTTTAATAAAGGGTTCTTCGGTTAATTGCATGTATTTAATTAATACGAAATAAATAAGTAGACTAGGTCGCGGAAGCCATCGCTTTCATCATGAACCGAAGCGCGTCTCAAACTGAAACTCGGCAGGCTTGCCTCACAGACATGAGGAATATGTAGCCTAATATGTGTAGAAACGAAAAGATTTAAATAAGCACATGGTGCAGTGTTCAGAACTCACGGTAAACAACCAGCGTTATAGATGATCACGGCGATGGGCATGAGCGGGATGTTAAAGTTTAAGGGATTTTTTTTTTTTTACCTTCTAGGCTACTGAATATGATCGGGTGCTAGCACATTTTAAACAGGTAGCACTTATTCACAAACGTAATTTTGTGAATAAGTAATTTTGTCGTTTTCTCTAATGATTTCAAAAACATCTTGTAGTGCTTACCTGCTTGTAGTTATATTCTATTATATGATTTTGTCATTTCACACTGTGGCCAATTTAAATGTTACCAACTAAATGAGACATACTGAGTTTATAATTAAATTTATTAATTGCGTTTAATTATTGCATCTAAAGATTTTTCACGTGAATAAAGGCAAATAGATTTGCACACTTTGCTTAATCACTGGTCTAGTCTGTTAAACTTGTCAGAAGTTCTCGTTTCTAATCTTCCCTCGTGGTCTATTTTTTTCTCTCATCAAAACCGAATACCATCAGTGGTTGTACATCAAGAGCAGGAACAGTTTTTGTGCGTTTTGTTTCGCGATCTGACCGGAACAAACAGAAAGTCTCTGCAACGGCGTTAAGCGTTAGATTAAAGCGCTCGTCTGTGTGAAGACTGCATGAGCCGCGTTTGCTGCATTGAACTGCATTGTTTGTATTAGCCTAGTTAGGTTAATCCGTGAAGCAAGATGTTTTAAAAAAGTGGTGGGGACATGTCCCACCTGTCCCACCCGCAAATTACGCCTATAAGTTAAAAAAAATGGTTGATTGACGCCAATCGGACGTTCATGTTTTTTTTCCGTCTATTTGAAAGTTCGGCTAATAAACATGGTCATTTTTTTTTATAAGTTACATAAACTGCTTTCAGGAGTTTTTGACCGGCATATCATCAAAATGTCCGGAAAACGAAACCTCTGCCGGTCACTTTGACCGGCACCATTTTTTTCTAGCGAAAACTCTGGGATCAACGTGACGGTGAGTAATGAACGACAGGATTTTCAGTTTTGGGTTACCTACCCTTTAAGTGGGGCGTTTTCCCACTCTATATTAAAGACATAAATGGGAGATTATTTATAATAAACATGCTGAAACAAAAAAAAAATCTATACATTAAGATAATGGTGCACAATCAAAATTAAAGATGCTAACGCATAAGAAAGATAACGCATCCTCTGGTGTTATTGATGTCTACCGGAAGTTAAGTTTGGGCCACAAAAGCGCGCATGCGCAGTAGCGTTTGTTTATGTTGTTACCGTTGAAACCGTCTATAGAGCAGCCTTGGTTTCCTGAGGTATTTTTCTCATTCATTTTCTTCACATGCATTTTTTTAAGTAGTCTTTAATTACAAACTTTTAAGCCTTGAACCAAACAAAACAGCTCTGAGGTGAATCATGACACTAAAAAAAGTACCTGAAAAATTGGGAAAACTACAGTCAAACGCACGTTATAAGCGACACACTGGGCATTTATTTATTTCATTTAAATCGCAGCCTTGAGCTTTCATACTCGCGATTGCGGTTCGATTTCGATTAATCGTGCAGCCCTATCGGCCACCGTAGGAGTTAAAACGAAATCAGACTTAAGAGGAACAGAAACTATTATTCACTGGATGGTCATATACCTTTTCACCGCTAGATGAGGGAAAATATCACACAGTGTAGCTTTAAAGTTAAAAAAATGTCCTTGAACAATTTTTTTCTATTGATTGCGTGGTGAAATATGAGCCAGGCGTGTTTTTGACAGGTTACATGAGATTTGCCATGTTTGTTCTTGCTGAAGTTTGTTGCAATTTGCCTGCTAGACCTCCACGCTGGGATGAAAGAGCTCAGACAGATAAAAGCCCATTAATGGCCGCGCTCTCGCTTTCATCTCATCTGGGAATTGGATGTACCACACTGGGGACTCATTATGTTTCCATTTGGTCAATATATATACATGTCTCTCTTTCTGTGCAAAAACAGCTTTTCAGGCAAGCTGAAATGCGGATGGTTTTGATGTTCCACGTAGGGACTTTGCAAGAGGCTCATGCAATTTTAAGATAGATGTATCACAGTGAGCAGCAATTTATCAAAGTGTCAGACATGGGAATGTTCTTCATTTGGTGGAAAGTACACTGAATGTTTCTGTAATGGGTTTATTTGCTCATCATTTAAGCTGTCCGGGCCATTTACATCGTGTTTTTTCTGAGAACTTAATAAAGGCCTTTTGTCTCTGAGTACAAGACGTGATCTCATTAGCTTTTGTAGATAGTTGTATGTAAATTGTGGTTGTAGCCCAGAGTGATTCATGCAGTGTCAACAAGTGGTCCTCACAAGTCTTAGATTTACAAGCTGACCCTATTATCCTTGAATTATCCTTTATTAGCACATCTGGATTTCATGTGTCTATATGCGCTTTATATGCAAACACGAATGGGATGAGGTGTGTACAGTATTCCGTAGTGTTTGATGGTCATTTGGGAGTTTTGAGTCTGATGTGGACATTTAAATTAGAAGAATGGGATTCACCCAATTCTGGGTGATGGATGAATGGATAGCTTTGATCACAGGAATAAATTCAATTTTAAAATATATTCACATAAAAGCAGCTACTTGAAATTGTAATAATATTTCACAATATTACTATTCTTACTTTATTTTTATCAAATAAATGCAGCTTTGGTGAGCATCAAATTCAAAAAAGATTAAGTATCCCCAAACATTTGAACGTGTGTGTGTGAGTGCATGTGCACATGTGCATGTGTGTGTGAATAAACATTAGCCTCATGCTCATGAGTTCTGGGACTGTGTCCACTTTAATGCTTATATTTATATTGCCAGTGAAATCATCCCTACCGGGAATCAAGCTCAAGGCCTTGGCATTACTAGCGCCATGCTCTACCGGTCACGAACAGAAAATCTAATGCCGTTATCTAATCCTTAAAGTTAAATGCTAATGTCCATGCTCACCAAAGCAGAGTGTTCTCGTTTATGACTTATTTGTTTTTGGACCTTTGCCATCTCATTTACAGTTACGATAGAGAGATGACAGGTAATGATGTTGGAGTTGACTATGGCTCAGTTTGCTGAATCATGCGTGCTAAACCCTAGGGTTCATCCTCAACAGCTGAGTCATTTCAAATGTATGTCATGTTGTGCCAGTTCTTTGCAGACCGTTCATCACACTGACCTGGATACATTGATACACACACACACACACACACACACACACACACACACACACACACACACACACACACACACACACACACACACTCATTCACTTACTCAGACACACACACACACACACACACTCATTCACTTACTCACACACCTGGTTCACTATCTTTGTGGGGACTCCCCCCCCACACACACACACATTTAAAATCATTATGTGTGAATCATTGAAAAGTCTAATACAATATACTACGTGAAATACTACATAAATACTAGTGTAACGATAGACTTGTATCACAGGTCTAGGCCTATATGTATCTCGATACGATATAGGGCCGGCGCTAGCCATTTGGGTGCCCTAAGCACAAATGTTTGGTGGTGCTTTTTCTCAACTAATTTGGTCTAGGCCTATCTTTTGAAGTACTTAAATTGTCTGGTTGTAATTGGTTGCAATCACTATGGCACATCCAGTTAGAATGCAAAAAGGACTCTGATGTTTCTTCTGTAACATTTATTCTCCACCAAGTCGGGGCAAGTTTGTGGTTCTGAAAATATACATACAAATTGGTAAATAACAATATACAAAAGGATACCAATAGCAGTACACATAAATAATGTGTAATTATGATAACAATGGACAAATAACAGTACAAAGTACTAAACTGTTACACATGCAATGAAATCCGAATTTACTAGCCTATATATTGTCATGTAGGCTAGGCTTATTTATCATCATGTAAGAATCCTGTTCTGAGCGGGGCTCGAACTCGCGGCCGTAACGTCATTAGCGCCATTCCGGCTGCCTTTATGTAAACAACATAACGGTGCATTTACGGCATACACATTTAGCTCGCGAATGTACAACAAAGCATATAGCACTCTTGGTAAATATATGTAAACATGTCTTGTAAATAATTATAGTACAGAGGAATACTCGTTCTTCATCAGAACCCAGCAAGCAATTTTGCGTCTAAAAGACGTCTAATAACCGTCTAAACACAGCCCAGACGTCTAGGCTAAATCAAGGCTAAACTTGGGCTGTCAGTGAAAATCTAATAGACGTCTAACCATAGCCCAAGATTAGACGGCTACTGAATGGCTACATCTATACGTCTAATAGACAGCAAATATGGGTCTAGGCTAAAACAAGGCTAAATTTGGGCTGTCAGTGAAAATCTAATAGACGTCTATCATAGCCCAAGGATAGACTAGTCATCAAATAGACGGCTAACACATGACTAATATATACGTTTAATAGACAACAAAATGGCTAAAGGATTCTTTTCACTCAAATATAACAGGTTCTAAAAAATAACAATTCATCCAAACACATTAAATATAAAGGTTTTATTTCGAAAAAGAACATTTACAACCTAGACAACTTAAGATAATACTAAAAGATCAAAACATAAAAATCACCAAATAAAATATTAAAAATAAAATTAAAAATAAAATTAGGATAAGAAATATGGAATATTAACAACGTAATATAATAAACAATAAAAAAAATATATAAACTCTGTTGCCGCTGGGAAGTCGGTCATCATGGCATCTGCCAAATAAGAAACAAAACATTGCACAAGAAAAGCAATGTCGACATCATAATTGTTTACTTTATTTACAGTAATTGTGATGAAGTCATTCTCTTTTGCTTGGATGCGCACTAGAGCTGGGCAATAAAAGGTTAAGATACATGTATGTGACATGTTTAAAGAGATAGTCATCATTTACTCACCCTCGAGTTGCTCCAAACCTGTATGGGATTCTTTCTTCTGTTGAACACACACAAAAATATATATTTTGAAGAATGTTGGTAACCAGATATTTGATGGTAGCCTCTGACTTTCATTGTAGGAAAATAAATACAATGGAAGTCAATGCGGCCCATAAAGCTTTTGATTATCCAGATTCTTCAAAATATCTTCTTTTGTGTTCAACAGACGAAAAGAAACAACTTGAAGGCGAGTAAATGACAGAATTTAAATTTTTGGGTTTAAAAGATATTTTAGCCATTATGTTGCATTAGGACCCTGAGGTAGATGATTGGGAAAGCATTGAATGGTTTAAGGCCAAAGTGAATTTCTGATCGTCTGTCGCATTATGAAACATCCTCTCCGGTCATCTGGGTCAGGTCTGCTTTCTGTCCCCTGAGTCAAAACTAAACATGGAGAAGCAGAATTCAGTTTTTATACATAACATATCTTGAACAAACTCAAAGAAAACCTGCAGTCCTGTGGGAACTCTTCATTTTTTAAAATCAGGGTTTAATGTTTGCCACTGCCTTATATTAACTGGAAAGGAATAATGATATATTTCTTACACTGCACTGTAAGTTTTACTCTCCTGTTATCATGTTTTTTTATTATTATAGAACAATGTCTTCTTATATTGACTTTTTAAATTCCCCAATGTTGCTTTTATGTTTTATGTAAAGCACTTTTGGCTTGGTAAAAAATGCAATTAAATTTTGCCTTGCCAAAGACTCATATTCACATTCATATTCAAAGACTCATATTTTCGTATAATGATCCAAAGAGTAAAAGGATATTTGTGGCTTTCATAACAAATTATAATAGGTTGCACGTTTCTTGTTTATCCCCTTGAAGGTGTACATGTAGCATGCTAACCACATGGCTTCATTCTACAATGTTACTAAGCTAAAATCTCACCGTTCATACACGATAACAAACAATGTATATAATGAGCATATGTCAAAACAAAAACACAGATACTTACAAGGCCAAATAATGTCCTTTAACGTTTACTGTTGCCCGTTGTTGTTCTCCGTTCTCCTCTTCTTGTGTAAAAAAAAAAAAATCCACTCCAACCGACAGAAATGTTTTTCGCGATATCTGCCGTTGCCAGTAGTACAGGCTACAGTTGCCACCTAGCGGTTGAGAGTTGTAATTTTTTTTTTTTTTTTTTTTTTTTCAAATATATCTAGCTTACGATTTTCTTTGACCGTCTTACATTTTAAGTGAATGTTATGGGGGACAGCAAAGCTAAAACTAATTCAAATGTTTACAAATGGGTGGGCTAAAAGCAGACTACACAATGCCCGTCCAATTCAGAGCTAAATCGTGGCTATAGATAGACCGTGACATGAAATGACACATCTTGCAGATATTATTGACATTGCGAACATGATGTAATATTAACCATATCATGTGCTACATTGCCAAAAACTACAATTAATCAGTTTAGTCTTTTGACTAAAAGTGGGCTACGAATAACCGGTCTGTATAGGAGCTAAACCGTGGCACACAGCCTATGCACATATCATGTTAAAGAAATGATACCAAACACTTTGTAATCACTGTTAACTTTGCTTACATGATGGAATATCATACATCTCACAAGTTGTTTGGACAAAAATTAGATGTAACCAAATTCAAGATTCTTTTGGCTAAAAGTGGTCTACTCATAGCCGGACTATATCAGGTCTATAGTTAACCTAGACGGTGAAATGACGGCTATTGCTTGCTGGGTTGATGGTAGCCATTGACTTTCATTGTAGGAAAATAAATACAATGGAAGTCAATGGGGCCCATAAAGCTTTTGATTACCCAGGTTCTTCAAAATATCTTCTTTTGTGTTCAACAGACAAAAAGAAACAACTTGAAGGCGAGTAAATGACAGAATTTAAATTTTTGGGTTTAAAAGATATTTTAGCCATTATGTTGCATTAGAACAATGAGGTACATTATTGGAAAAGCATTGAATGGTTTAAGGCAAAAGTGAATTTCTGATCTTCTGCTGCATTATGAACCATCCTCTCAGGTCATCTGGGACAGGTCTGCTTTCTGTCCCCCGAGTCAAAACTAAACATGGAGAAGCAGAATTCAGTTTTTATACATAACATATCTTGAACAAACTCAAAGAAAACCTGCAGTACTGTGGCAACTCTTCATTTATTTTAAATCATTTCAAAAAGACTCATATTTTCATATAATGATCCAAAGAGTAAAAGGATATTTGTGGCTTTCATGACAAATTATTATAGGTTGCACATGTTTCATGTTCATCCCCTTGAAGGTGTACATGTAGCATGCTAACCACATGGCTTTATTCTACAATGTTATCTAGCTAAAATCTCACCGTTCATACACGATAACAAATAATGTATATAATGAGCATATGTCAAAATGAAAACACAGATACTTACAAGGCCAAATAATGTCCTTTAACGTTTGCTGTTGCCCGTTGTTGTTCTCCGTTCTCGTCCTCCTCTTGTGTAAAAAAACAATCCACTCCAACCGACAGAAATGTGTTTCGCGATATCTGCCGTTGCCAGTAGTACAGGCTACAGTTGCCATCTAGCGGTTGAGAGTTGTATTTTTTTTTTTTTTTCTTTTTTTTTTTCAAAAATATCTAGCTTACGATTTTCTTTGACTGTCTTACATTTTAAGTGAATGTTATGCGGGACAGCAAAGCTAAAACTAATTCAAATGTTTACAAATGGGTGGGCTAAAAGCAGACTACACACAGCCAGTCCAATTCAGAGCTAAACCGTGGCTATAGATAGACCATGACATGAAATGACACATCTTGCAGATATTATTGACAATGCGAA
This sequence comes from Pseudorasbora parva, assembly GCF_024679245.1. NCBI lineage: Eukaryota > Metazoa > Chordata > Actinopteri > Cypriniformes > Gobionidae > Pseudorasbora > Pseudorasbora parva. The sequence continues at coordinate 5,598,616 of NC_090178.1, forward strand.
CATGATGTAATATTAACCATATCATGTGCTACATTGCCAAAAACTACAATTAAACAGTTTAGTCTTTTGACTAAAAGTGGGCTACGAATAGCCGGTCTGTATAGGAGCTAAACCGTGGCTACGCACAGCCATGAATATATCTCGTTAAAGAAATGAAACCAAACACCTTGTAATCACTGTTAACTTTGCTTACATGATGGAATATTATACATCTCACAAGTTATTTGGACAAAAATTACATGTAACCAAATTCAAGATTCTTTTGGCTAAAAGTGGGCTACTCATAGCCGGACTATATCAGGTCTATAGTAAACCTAGACGGTGAAATGACGGCTATTGCTTGCTGGGAATTGTCTATGCACGATTGATAGATAAGGATCTATGCTACTTTCAGTTCGCGGTAAACTATATGATTTTAAACAATCATAGTACATTATTATGTAGCCTACACATGACAGTCCTTCATAACAGCCTATATTACTTTTGTAATGCTTTTGTATATTAACATGCTTTTAGAAATATTTTATTTGTTATTTATACCAAAAACTAACGTTAGGGGAATGTTCTGTATTTGCTGGGTGTAGGCATACATGTAAAATATATTCATCATATGGAAGCTATTGTGTCTCTTCAGAAGACTTGAAGACTTCAGAAGATTTGGATTAGTTATTTTTTTATGATGCTTTGTGACATTTTTTGCATCTTTTAAGTTTGAGAGAAATGTACTTAAAATGGAGGGACATAACTCCCTCAGGTTTCGTAACGAATATATCTTCATGTGTTTGGAAGTTAAACGAAAAACGACACGATGGTGAGTAGCTACTACATAATGAGTTGTGGTAGCCATTTGTTAATTTGTGTTTGGGTGAATTACACCTTATAAATAGGCCTGCTATAGCAAGTTGAGCCATGGATTTAAAAAAATAGGCTATTGCAAATCATAGTTTCCATCAACGATATATCGTCACATTTTTCAGTCGCGATATATCGTTTTATAATGTGTGTTACTAGACAAAATGCAAACAATTGTAAGTTACTATTTAGACCAGTGTGCAAGCAGCATAACAGATCTCTATGTGTAAAGCCTCTAGTCATATCTGGATGCTAGATTGTGTTGGCTGCTGTCAGAGTCAGTAGCGTGGAGTTTTATATCCATTTAGTCTGGCACAATGAAGGCAGAACATGTATGTGACAGCAATTTATGTATCATTTTAACACTTCTGGACTGTGTGTATGAGATATAACTGTATATTCTAAAAATATTTTCAGCAGCTTTGGTGCTGTTATCAGTGCCGTTACTCTCGGTGTAGATAAAGTGGACATGAAGTTCAAACAGGTAGAAAACCTGCTATGTATTTTCCTCTTTTCCCTGAACTCGCTGAGGAGAGACGCTCGGCCAACAAAGCTGGAAAAGGTTTGGAAACCAAAACGTTTGTGAGCAAAAAGCCCAGCAGTGCTCATCAGTATCAGACGATCACAAAAGCTTTATGAAACGCACGACCTGGCCCAGCTGCTCCTTCATGTCGAGCTTAAATAAGTATCGCCGTGTATCACAGTTGGAATTTCTTCCTGCTAATTCCCTATCATGTCGAAAGCCTTTTTATTGCGTTGTTGGCAGCAATCCCACATCAATTATTGGCTTCGTCCTTAAGGGAAGAAAGTCTTTTTTCAGACATTGCCTTGTGGAGGTTGTTGGTGCCAGGCGTCATCCAAAGCTTCTCTCTTCTTGGCTATGCTGAAATACACATTCAGAGCTGTAGCCCAGGAGACACAGATCCATGACTGCAGATCTGCGGATGGAGTTCAGAGGGTTGGAAGCAGCAGCAGTAGAGCGCATGCTCTTTGTAATGTTACTTAAAGGGATACTTCACCGCTTTTTCATATTAAACTCTGTTATTCCCTTAACTAAAAAGAGTTGACACATCCCTCTCTCGTCTCAGTGTGTGCTCTTAGGCCGGAGACACACTGCAAGCGTGGCGTTTCTGCTGCGTGTCAGCCGCGGGGCGGCTGCGCAGGGTTTTCTCTGTCTTTGCACACCAGAAGCGTGTCTGACGCGGCGCTGCTGCTGCTGGGAAGCCCTATACTTCATGTTAAATATAAATATATTGCCTATTGATACAGCAAAGACAACGTCGGCAGTAGCCTATTGACCATAGGCCTACATATATATGGTATTGACGGCAAAATAGGCTACAGAATATTTCGTTCTGTATTGATAGGTTTAATATTTCAAAATCGTTAATTATGTTGTTTTTTATTATTACAAGTAGGCCTATCTGCATTTATGTTAACCTAAAGACTTTCAAACATGAAAATGTCATTTATTAATATGTATTCGTGTCAAAATGGCATATAAACATCTTTTCCTATGCTGTTTTGCCTAGAAACGCTTCCAACACGCTCGCGTGTCGCGTGAAAAATAGGCGACTCTTCTATTTGAAGCATGCACGCGTTTTCCGCGCGGCTTGGACCGCGCGTGAGCCGCGCGGCTGACGCAGGCAGTATGCAAGCGCTAACCGGTTAACATGGGAGCCGAAATAAAAACGGACACGCCACGCAGCCGAGACGCTCACGACACGCTTGCAGTGTGTCCCCGGCCTTAATCTCTCTGACGCGCGGTGACGATCTGATAGCATTTAGCTTAGCCCACTAAGCACAGTTCATTCACTATGGTACCAAACAGAGATCAAGTTAGAAGCGACCAAACACATCTACGGTTCCCCGATTTAAATACAGTTACACCAATAGTTGAACGATTAAGTATGATGACACAAAATAAAATGTGGTGCTTTTCTAATCGGATTAAAAAGGAGAACTATAATTTATGGCGGAATAGCACTTCTGAGAGTACTTCGACTCGGCGCAGTAAAAAGTCCCGGCTGAAACATCCTCCCTCACATCTCCCCCTCACTCTCTCATTTCTATCAATAGGGGGAAGGGGGAGATTGTGTCACCATACTTGATCGTTCAGCTTTTGGTGTAACTGTATTTAAATAGGGGAAAACGTGGAGGTGTTTGGTCGCTTCTAACTTGATCTCTGTTTGGTACCATAGTGAATGAACTGGGCTTAGTGGGCTAAGCTAAATGCTATCAGATCGTCACCGCGCGTCAGAGCGATTAAGTGCACGCACTCAGACGAGAGAGGTGTAAGGAAATAGCATAGTTTAATAAGAAAAAGCGGTGAAGTAGCCCTTTAAAGGGATAGTTCCCCCCACAATAAAAAAAACTCACCCGCATACTTTTTCAAACCTGTATACGTTTCTTTTTTTTTATGTCATAACCAGGCAGTTGTTGATAAAAAAAAAATAAAAAAAAATAATTTATACGTTTTGCAACATAATACTTTTTAAGAAGTCTTCTGATCAACAAGGCTGTGCAAAAATATTACACTTTTAAATAACTTAATTCTATTTTAATATATTTTCATTCATAATTCACATTTATTCCTGTGATCAAAGCTGAAGTTTCAGCATCATTACTCCAGTCTTCAGTGTCACACACAGTTCATGAGGATTCGCTGCTCAAGAAACACAGCAGTTAATTTAAAGGGTTAGTTCATCCAAAAATGTCATCATTTTTCATAATTTAGTCACCCTCAAGTTGTTTCAAACCTGTTTGTCTTTCTTTTGATATTTTGAAGAATCTTGGAAACCAGACAGTAGGTTGATGGACCCCACTGACTTCCATAGTAGGACAAATGCTGTAGAAGTCAATGGATGTCATTTTTGGATGAACTATCCCTTTAATTGTGCAGTGGTAATGAGAAAACATTGACTATTAATGCGTTTATTAATGTATTTACTTGATAAAGCGGATAGGTAACGGTCCGTTTCTTTGACGCTGTCTGTCTGTTGATGAATTTATGTATTTATTTGATTAATGTGATCCCGCAGGCCTGCCCGCGTTTCAGCACAGCTAATTATGACAGTGTGTTGCTTCCAGCAGAAATAAATAGACCTTGTGGAACATGATTAAATTCTTTGTTGTTTTTTCCTTGTCATTCATAACATCCCCATATTTCTTCTTGTAATTTTCCATCCCTCCGCTGCATTTCTCCATGATTCACAGTGCCGGAGGTTTTGTCATCTTACGCGTAAAAGCCCATGTTCTTCTGCTTCGTCTGCGTTTTTGATTATTGATGATCAGATTTTATCAATATGATGTTTTTGCACATTTATAGGTGAGGTGTTTCACTGGATGGGATTTCTCACACTGGTTGATTTTGTGTTTGCAGATGATGAAGTTTGCCTGGGACAACTATAAACAGTACGCTTGGGGCAAGAATGAACTTCGACCCCTGACCAGGAACGGACACATTGGGAATATGTTTGGTGAGTTTTTTTTTATTGTTTTCTTCAGTTTGCAGTAGTTCATCGTTTGAGGAAACCAAACACGCTTCTGTCTCGTCTCACAGGAATGACGCAGTTGACTTTCAGTCTGATGTGTCATTTTATTGATATTGAGAGACTGCAGGTTCAGGCTTTGTAGCATGTTCATGTTGTTGTTGTCCTTCATGGCCTTGTGGGAAAACCCAGATGCCTAACTCGACAGCATTTTAATGCTTTATGTCATTTAAAGGGATAGTTCACTTTAAAATGAAAATTCTGTCATCCTTTACTCACCCTCAAGTTGTTTCAAACCTGTATGAATTTATATCTTTAGCTGAACACAAGGGAAGATATTTTGAAGAATGTCAGTAACCAAACAGTTAACTGGAGCCATTGACTTCCACAGTATTTTTTTTTTCTACTATGGAAGTCAATGAAGAAAGAAATTCATACAGGTTTGAAACATCTTGAGGGTGAGTAAAGGATGACAGAGTTTTAATTTTAAAGTGAACTATCCCTTTAAAATGGACCAGTATTTGTTTTCATGTGTTGTTTTGCAAAGTCAGTTTTTATCAACTGTGAGCATCCTGTGTACTTGAGCTAGAAGACCAATATATGTAGGGTTGCCAACTGTCTCGTATTAGCCGGGATGTCCCATATATTGGACCTAATTGATTTGTCCCGTATGTGATCTCCCTTGTCCCGTTTATTGACTGCTCCGCTGATTTAATCGCTGAATATACAACAGCATCAGCAGCAGTGATGATCACGACACTTGAGAATGATCACGACACCTGTCATCATCCAATCAGAGCCCCTCCACACACACACACACACACACACACACACACACACACACACACACACACACACACACACACACACACACACACGCGCGCGCACACACAAAACGGAATTAGGGCCATGTGATGCTGTCGATTTGTCATGTGGAAATATTAAACAGCTAATGCTAATATAGATAAACCTACAAAAAAAAAGTCTGTGATGCAGGCATACGCTAGAATCTAGACCATACAAACTCTCAGTTGAGAATGAATCATTCTTTTGGGACAAGTCATTGCTTGATTTGCGAACTGTAGAATCCTCTGCTGCCTGGTCGTTCCCGCTTCAAATAAGACTGGTGCTAATTGCAAATCGCTGCTTTCACTGTCCACTTTTTAATTTCAGCAATTTCGGCGAATGCAAACAACGGGATTATTGTATTCACCAGAAAACATGTGATATGCTGCACAAGAAACATTTCTGGGAAACACTTTAAAATTAGTTAACTACATTAGTTAACATGAACTAATTATGAACTGCACTTATAAAGCATTTATTTATCTTTGTTAATGTTAATTTCAACATGAAATAATGTGTCATTTCAAACATTGATCATTAATATCAAGTTTCTGGAAATAGTCCATGTGATGTGGGTATGAGTGTTTATGGGTTAATTATAGTGAAAAATTATGCATTGAAATAATTTACATTTATACATTTGGCAGACACTTTTATCCAAAGCAAATTCCATTGCATTCAAGGTACATTTTTTACATTATTGTCAGTTCTTGCTTTCCCTGGGAATCGAACCCATGACCTTGGCGTTGTTAGCGCCACACTCTACTGGTTGAGCTACAGGAAAGCCCATATATTATAGCATTATATAAATTTAATTTCATTTCTATACTATTTTCTTGAATTAAAATTCATGTTAGTTGAAATGAGAAAAATGAAACCAAAATATCCCTGAGATGGTCATTGCCAATGACATATTTCTGGGTCTGTGCAGTAGTGATCGGAGGTGAGGTGCCGCGGTATCAAGGTCCCGCCCACACTCTTACACGTTACACCCTTTTCAACACTACACATGTCTGTGTGATAAGAAATACCTACAATGACAGAAACTATATTTGGAAAAAAATGTTTTAAGTCTAATTGGATTTTTTAGTTTGGCTCACATCCCATAAGATTACATAGTGAGGGCGGGGCTTATGACCTATACTGCAGCCAGCCACCAGGGGGCGACCGAAACGCCTTGGCTTCACTCATCCTCAGTGTATCTACAAAATATTTCTACAGCATAACCATTTATATTTATATAAAGGTGACCGCTCTATAACTCTTCATAAGAAATAAATCAGCTTTCAGTGCAGAGTCAGTAATATCGGACGTCTCTCTAGTCGGAAACATGCATCTGTTGTCTGGTCATATAGGACTGTACAGTAATAATGCCTCCTGTAATGTTGAAATTGATATTTTGAAGGTTGCATTTGCATTACTATAAGTAAGGAATGCAAATGCAATTTTTTTGCATTTGAGTGGGTTTTTACAGTACGACAATACGAAAGGTTGGTGTGGAAATGAGGTCGGTAGCTAGCGTCCGCTCGTCTGAGATCAAATCGTGCTCTGTAGTCTCTTGTAGTCAGTAATTTCATTGTCAGCATGATCTTGACCAAGACAGGAGTAGACTGTCTGACTGACATCTAAAGTGATCAATCAGTTGTTTTGCAGGGGCAAAAACCCCATAGAAATGGACTGCTTCAGCAACTTACTAGAGCACTGAATTGTTTAATGTTTTTTTCTAACAGAAAAGTGACATGCCTCAGAGATTCAAGGGCCAAACCTCCAGTACATTATCACTTAATTGCTGTTTTCCATCACAGCAACCCAATTAGCCTCGGGAAACTATCTGTCTTACCAATCGGATGATCCGATGCCGAGCACAGGGTACGAATTAGCTATTTTTCTGGAAAAAATTCCTTTAAGCTTGGGAAAAAGACGTCCTACTTTGTGCAATAACTAATCCGATAAGCCAGTGGGTGTATGCGTTTCTTGCCATGTTTCTTCCCGTCTCTTACAAGATCCCTGATTTGTATTTGTCCCTGTGAAGTCGAGTAGGAGATTGAATGCTGTGTCCTTTAGTTTAATCCCATGAGTAAATAGACACATGGGAAGATTGCAGCTGCATTTAGCCAACTTGTCGAAAACACACTGATATACTGAAAGTCACTGGGATGTTACCTGTGAGCTCTGGGACAGAGGGACAAACATCTGCAGTGTGTTCCACACGCTCATATCTCATATTCCCTTTAATGGCTTACCTCTTTTCTTTCTTCTTTTGGCTGCCTCCTGTTCTAAAGCCTTACGTTAGGGACATTTTCTTTTTCATTACTGTGACTCAAACTAGAAAATAGAGTAGAAAACAGGAAATTAATAATTCAGAATAGATTCTCATACAAATAATGCAGGTATTACCAGGTGTTATTTACATGGGACAAAAATACAAATAATATTAGTGAATAGCAACACACTGGAAACCAGGATAACACCAGCAACCTTATATTACAGACTATAAAAAATTCAGAATAACTTAGCAACTGCACGGCAACACCCTGACATCTAGCAGAACACTAACACATGCATTTACAGACTTAAAAACCACTTAGAATATCTTAGCAACACCCTAGTTACTGCATAGCAATGCATTGGCAATCACCAGAACAGCATGGCAACCATATAGTCACACCCTGTTTATCAGCAGAAAACCAGCAACCATATTTGACAGACTAAAAACCACTCAGAATATCTTAGCAACTGCATAGCAACACCCTATCAACTAGCAGAACACTAACCAATGCAAAGACGGACTAAAACCACTCGCAATATTTTAGCAACCCCAACACCCGGGCAACCTGAAGAACACTAATAACCACATGTGACAGACTAAAAAACCCACTAAGAATAACTTAGCAACTGCATAGCAGCACCCTGGAAACCAGCAGAACAATAACAACACACAAATGACAGACCCAAAGAACTCTGAATATCTTAGCAACACCCTAGAAATTACATAGCAGTGTATTGATAATCACCAGAACAGCCTGGCAACATCATAGTTACACCCCAGTTACCAGCAGAACACCAGCAACTGCATATGACAGACTAAAAACACTCATAATAGCTTAGTAACTGCATAGCAACACCCTGGCAACTAGTAGAACAATAACAAACACAAATGACAGACCTAAAATCACTCAGAATATCTTAGCAAAACACCCTAGAAACAGCATAAGAATGTATTGGCAATCACCTGAACAGCCTGGGAATCACAAAGCGACACCCTGGTAACAAGCAGAACCCCAGCAACCACATATGCTGATGACCATAAACAAATGCTGATGGCTAAAAAAACAATCAGAATAATTTAGCAATTGCATAGCAACACCCTGGCAACTAGCAGAACACCAACAAATGCATTTACAGACTAAAACCCACTCCGAATTTCATAGCAACACCCTAGCAACTGCATAGCAATGTATATGCTTTCACCAGAACAGCCTGGCAACTGCATAGAATATGAGTCTGAAACGGTTCCATTGGGCTGTGATTATGAGGCGTGTTTCAACCAAACCAGGAAAGACATCAATTGGACAGACCTACAACCAATCAGAGCAACGAAGCGACGCATTGTCAAATGTCAACAGAGCTCAACTGCACTGTGTTGCCAAGTCCGTATTTTTTCCGTGGGTTGTTTTCTATGTCCGCGGGTTGAAGCGACTATTATGTGATATATAGACCCATGAGTGCGAATTTTAGCAGGCAACCTTGCCAAAATAACACACATTTTACCCCCCAAATGCCATTTTTCCCAGAGAACCTCCCGATAAGCTATTGTTTAGGGCTAGTAGTTGGCGGGTTTTGTTGTAAAAACTTGGCAACCCTGTCTGCATGCGCGCTGAAATCAGGCTGGAATAAACGATCTTTGCCGGTGTTGTAAAAAAAACAAAACAATTAATGATACACAGAGTACTTACCCAACATGATCATCATTTCTGAGAGAAATTGTGCAGGTGAATGCAGATACAAACAAGCTCTCCGTTTAGGATTCGAACAAATATAATCCAAGTGCCTTTGATGACGTGATGATTACGTTACTGTTGATCATCTGTCCGTCATCGTCTAAAGCCCGCTCTGATGATTTCATTGGTCTGAACAGTTCAGACCGAACCGCCCAACCTAAATATTTTGTGGGCGGGGCTAGGTTCGGCTGAATGCTAACAACCACATGTGAAAGTACAAAACACTAAAAATATCTTAGCAACACTCTAGCAATGTTGTGGCAATACCCTATTAATTACCAGGACACTAAGTAGGATAATATATTCAAATAGAACATTTTTATTTTAAATTGAAATAATATTTCACAATGTTACTGTTTTACATTATTTTTTGTTTTATAAATAAAGAAGCATTGTGAGCATAAGAGATAAAAAAAAAACACATTAAAAAAATGTATACCAACCCTAAACTTTTACATGGTAGTGGCCTTTCATGTTTACACCTCCATTTTTCACACCATCATTACAAAAGTAAAATATTATGCTTATTGTTTTTGCCATGTAAAAAACAAGTGCTCTGAAACCTGTTGTGTCTTGTTTCACAATTACCACGATGTTTGCATAGAAGAATTAAAGTTACGAGTAGCAAAAACTGACGTTAGGAGCGGGTGGAAAATGGTCATTAAAATGATTTATGGCTATGTTTTAATTCTTGTTTTGGACCTCAGAGGGGAAATTACAAAAAAGTGATTCTAAATGAAGAAATCAGTCAGAATGTCTTTACAAATCTAAATTAATTTATGCACAGAGTTGGCTTTTCTTTCTGACATGTGATCCAATGAATATTTCATGTTAAAGGCATCAAAGCGCATTGAGAACTGTGAAAGCCTGTCATGGTCTATGATGAGGCTGGTGGATGAATGTGACTGTCAGGCTGTTTTGTACCAGGCGGCAATGAGCGTCTGCTCACCATCACTCAGTGACAAAGCAACAATGGCCTTGAAAAGCTCCAGCATGATACGATGAAAGCTAATTCGTTGACTTGATTAATGATCAGAAAGCCTCCATCCCGTGCGAGTTGTAGATTGCTTGATTGAACGATCAAACCGTTTAATGAGTATTTCTGTCAATTTGTAGATTCACTTTAAGCCTTATATGGACAAGACTAGTTTTCCCTGATGGAGGTCAGATCGGGTTGTGTTTCTCAGATGCACTTTGCGATTTTAATTCCGTCCAAATTGAATATGCCTGCCATTTAGAAAAGACTAAGAGCTAAGCTCTAAATTGCATGTGTATTGTTTTGCATCGTCTTGATTGCACTCTGTTGTTTGGATGGTTCTGTGCGGCGTGACGCTGGTGTTAGCACAGCGGGTGTAGAGTGAGACGATGCTGTGAGAACTGAAGCACAGTAGGGCGATATCGACTGTCTCTATCTCTGCCGTGAGGATCTCAGGGCTTGTGTGTGTTTATGAGTGTGTGTGTTTGTTAGGCCAGTGGTTGTGCTGTAGCAGCTCATAATTCAAAGTAAATACAAAGTTCTGGCATGAAATAGATGGCGCAGGCTGATAGGTTCATAACTCAATCTTGCAATCACATCATTCTCTATAGGGCACAGCTGATTGGTTTCTGCTGCATCTGTAGTCAATAAGCCCAGAAAGCCTCCCCCTTCCCCAGCTCCACCTGTACATGTATCTGCTATGGATAATTCCTGTACGCTATATTGTACAGCAGCAGCATGTCTTACTTGCTCACAGCAGTGTCATATTGCAAGAGCAGCAGCAGCAGCAGCGTAGCAGATCTATTTTGCCAATACCATATATTTGTTTCTGGACCACAAAACCAGTCATAAGTCGCATAGTGGCAATGGTGTCTAAATTAAATTTTTTCTTTTATGCCAAAAATCATTAGAATATTATGTAAAAATCATGTTCCATGAAGATATTTAGCAATTGTCCTAAAGTAAAAAAATAAAAAATAAATATATATATATATATATATATATATATATATATATATATATATATATATATATATATATATTAGTAGTAGTAATATGCATTGCTAAGGACTTTTTTTGGACAATTTTAAAAGCGATTTTCTCAATATTTACATTTATTTCCCCCCTCGGGTTCCAGGTAGTCAAATAGTTATCTCTACCAAATATTGTCCCATAACAAACCATACATCATGCAAAGTTTCATACTTGTCACACAATGTCAAACTTTCATACTTCAGACAAAATGTCATACTTTCAGATGATGTATAAATCTTTCTTTCTTTTTTATTTTATTGACGCTTATTACTGGTTTTGTGGTCCAGGGTTACATATATATAGTCTTATCCATTTCCATGCTTAACAGTTAAGTTGTTAGCAGTAGTACTAGTAGTCTCAGATGACTATTTTTCTATCATGATTTTTTCCTAAAAGTGGGCAAAGAGCGAGAGAACTAGAATACTTGAGGGGAGAAAATTAAAACTTTTAAATCTAGCTGGAAGCCACTGAAAAATACTTATGTTTCTAATATCGCAAAAATCCCACAGCCTCCCTGTTGTTTTTTTTCCCCTTACTTCTTATATATTGTCTGCATTTTCATTTCCGTTAGTGCTCACCTCCTGTCTCTCCTTTATTTGCACTATCAGCCGGTTTTCATCTATTGCTCTCGTATTGCTCTCTCTCACTCTTATTTAGCAGCTCATGTGGCGAGCAGGTCTGAGCCTGTGCCGGTGCTCGGGGCTGCAGGCCATTACTGTTCATTACGGACAGAGCCGGAGGTCAGCGGGTCACAGGATACAGTAACACAGCTGTAATAGAGTAACGAGAAACCGACAGCACAGGACAGAGAGTAGCGCTCGAGGACATCGGACGCAGGACTCTTAGAGAGACATTTGAAGATAAAGACCTTGGACAATAAATCACCCAGGTCTCCGAGCTTTGTAATAAAGGGGATTTCAGCACAGGCTTTACATCATTAAAGTTCGTTAGCCTTTCCTGAAGGAGAGAGCAGCACAACACATAAGAATAATGTCTTAGGTGGCTTTTATTCTGATGCTTTACTGCTGATCGCTATAGATGGTAAAATAGATGGAAGAAAGACAAGCCCATCACTATTTAGTATGCAAATAGACGTTAGCAGGAAGTTGAATCCAGAACGCAAAGTTTGAATGAAGCCTTTATGACATAAAGAAAACATTCAAATACACTGTTTGGTGTCACTGCCGCTGTTTGGTGTCTATGATTAGATCATTATTGCTTTGATTATTAGGTTTATATCATGCTATATGTTTGGCAAGAGTTCTTCTCCGTCTAATTTTGGCGTATCGTGTGGGCGGAGCTAAAGAATGACGATTGCGAACAAAGCGTTGACGTCCTCAAGCGTGGAGAAACCCATGGCTATCTCAGCTAATACAGATCCCGAATCAGATCCGGAGGCTGAAATAAATTGAACAGGAGAAACAGCAACGGCAGGACGTCCGTCTCTGTGGTATGTACTGTATTTAGTGACCTGTCAACATTTGTACTTGTTTACTCGCAGTTTATGAGGACATGATTCAGTTTATGGACTATTGTATGCGACTAAACCTTAGCAGTAGCAAGCAAAACGGTTTTGCACGTCAGACTAGTGTAACGTTATACAGAGAACAACAATGGAGTCCGTTAGCGCATTTGAATGACGAAGCACGCGATCGTGTCGTTTACTGATGTTTACTCACGCGACGATAGCCGACAGCACAGACATTTGAAGCAGTTTTACTCACCGGCTGCTTCCAAAGCAGGACCGAACCTTTATCGCTGGGACCGCTCCGTCAAAAACACACTTCTTTGGTATGATTTGGTGAAGTCCTGACAGCAGTGACCGTGGAGATCCACTTTGAGACGCGACTGAAGCGATGATGTGAAGCTTCCCGTCATTTCTGCGTTCAAATCGGTTCAAATGCAGCGCTGCCTTCCCGGAATGCTGTGCTGAAGCGTTGAAGTCGCTCGACGTCACCCATAGGAATAAAGAGAAGCGCGGCGCGTGACATAAGTGTTCATGGACGACTGGATCTGCACTTGAGAGAGTGTTTATGGGCGTGCATTTCCTCTCTCTCCCTCTAGTCACGCGCGCGCGCACCCTACCGGGAGAAGAGCCCGTACGGCCCATTCAAAGACCTTCCGCTCTATTAACGTCAAGCCGACCCATACTCGAAAAAAACTCGCCGAAACTTGTGAGAAACCGGAAGGAGTATTTTTGACACAGAAATACTCCATCAAACGTCCAAAATTAGTTTTTGAAACTTTGTCTATGTTTAGGATGGGAATCCAAGACTTTAACAGTGTACAAAGCTCAGTATGCATGAAACAGAATTTCACCGCCCCCTTTAACGTGACTAAAACATGGTTTGATGCATGCCAGGCAGGTGGTTAGCAAATTCCCTTTGTAAAGAAACACATATGGGTTCTTCTACAGAGCGGTGAAGACAAACTATCAAGATGGTGTAAGCATCAAGCAATTTTGTTTGTATGGACAATGAGGTTGGTTTATTACTATGAGTGACCCAAGTGCATGCCAAAACGTGGGTTGAGGACGGTATGGTTGAACCGTTAAACCCCTAGTATGTATGCTAGGTGGCTTCCTATTGCCTTGCATGCAAGTCTTTGGGATACACTTTAGTACTTAGTGCTAGATATCCGTCACTGACCCCTGAGTAAGAGCAATGGTAATATTAATGCCGTGTTTACAAAGAGCACTGAGAAATCATTATGTGACAATAACGGCTTGATGTTTGTCTCCGCTTCTGTGATCAAGGTTATCGATTGCATTGGACCTGTAATCTATAAGTAGGTAGTCACAGGATAAACCCGGAGATGCTCTCTCAGTTAAATCCATGGATTCCTAACTATTGTGTTTGTAACACCTAATCATTGACAGTGTCAATAGTGTGCTGTCAAAGCCCATGCGCTCCAGACGCTGTGAAGGCGCGCTAAATGTGCTAATGTAATTCAGTTTGTTCAGAAGTTTCTCTGAGTGTGAGTTTTGATTTACATACTGCTGATTCAGATGCATTTAAAGTGCTCTTGTTAGAAAACGAAGGGGAAATAAGAGAAAATAGCTTGAGGCCGTACAGCTCCTCGCCTAGGAAACGATCGTGAGTCTTTGCTTTTGTAAAAGTTGTTTATCACTCACATGTCTCTTATTTGCTATGAGAAGCAATAGTTTGGAATGGGAATGTTCTGTCTGTTCTGGCTTATAAATGAAGCAAACCGCTGCACCGGTCCAACACTTCCAGCCGGAAAGAACAAATGCGCTGCATGCCAGTTGGATTGTACAAGACTGACCCTGGACCGCGTCCAAATCCGCCCCTACACCCCCTGTGTCTAGTCTGGAGGCGCCGGTGCAGAGGAGCATTGTGGGATTTTTAATGAAGTCCAACTCGATCTATCATGTGTCCATGGAAACGTTTGCTTTCCTTCCCTCGCATTTCACCAAAACTGAGACAAACTAACAATCAAAGCTGACCTTCAAATAACCTCTGACATCTCTGCCTCTTTTGGCAACTGGATTATACGAGCAGTGGGAATGAACTCCGGGAAGTTAAACAGACCTGGCTCTCGCAGTCAAACACAGAGCCAGAGACATTTCAGCAAGCTATATTTATAATAAAAAAAGCACTATGTAAAGTTCAATAAATAGTCTTTACTCCTCTCCTGATGTTGTTCTGGCCTGCATTGTTTTCTTTCTTCAATGAAACAGCGAGGGTTTGGAGGTTATTTTGAACAGCTTCTGCTTTCAATGGAAATTGGATGGTGATTTATGCTGCCAAGCTCCAAAAAGAACACCAAGAAGTATAAGAAGTTGTGCATATGACAAACAATTTTAAGTTGTTATTTAATAATAAATGATGTTTTTACTAAACAAGGTTCGGGAGGAGCATGTTCAGATAACTGACACAGGTGGAGAGCGCTCAGCTAATCAACAAAAGAGGCGTATATATACACACAACCGTCTTACCTCCATTTTGTTGACAGTTTATTAACATCCCTCCACCACCCCTTGTCCACATTTTGCTCTTTTTTTTTCAGCTGTAAACCACTTACATAAGGGGGGTACTCTGGGTTTGGGCCGAAGTCCGTTCTCGAAGACCTCCCCCCCGGACAGCATGGCAAATACACATTCAAATTTACTCTCTATAATTATATGTAAGTGTGAACTCGTGATGCCTGCCCCTTTTGAATGTGCTTGTATTAAGTTAAAAATTGCATTAATTCACAAATGTGGCACGATCACTAAAAAATGCTGGGTTAAAAACAACCCAAGTTGGGTTGAAAAAGGACAAACCCGGAAATTGGATTGTTTGAACCCAGTGAATAGACCCATTCAAACAACCCCATTTATGGATTTGTCCATTTTCAACCCAACTTGGGTTGTTTTTAACCTAGCATTTTTTAGAGTGTACGAGTGAGTGAGGTTAACAGTCTTAATTAGGGCTGTGCGATATTGAAGAAAAATGCAATATGCAATATCTCGTTAAATAATGCGATATTCGATATGTGATACGATATTGCAATTAGTGTGTAAAATCTATTTCAATTATATTTAAAACATTATTTAAAAACTGAGAATTAAACCATTTGTGTTTCACATTCTCTCTGGGAAAAGAAAGCATCGCTACAACTTCTGAAAGTGACCAGCAGTCACTTTTCGGTGTGTGTGTGTGTGTGTCAGACAGCGCGAAACAGCAAGTTACTGTTTTTCGCAAAATATTGCATTTAATAACTCTTTTTAACATCAAGCAAGTCCCAACATTCATGTAAAGTAACATTCATGTGCCCAGTTTATTCTCTGCTCTATGTGTCGACCTAAAACGGACACTTTTCACAATGTTGAAGTAGCCTATTAAAATCATTCAGTTATTGCATGCCGTTGCGTTATGCAGATTGCGATATGTACATTTGCGATATTTTGATATTTGCTAGTTGCATTCTGTCGCGGATAACCCACAATAACATATTAAAGAGGAATTTTGCCTCTTATAACATCTAGGTCAATAATGTATGCTGTACAAAACAAAAAAAAAAAAAATAAACAAAACATGCAGCAGACTTCAAATGCATCCATCCTGTTATGAAACATGCTGCTTTGACAAGAACACCTCTTCTCCGGTCACAGGAACAGCCCGTGATGTCGAGCCCCTCCAATCTCACGCCTGTTTCCTGTAACTGTAGATGTTCTGTAGGCGCTAATGGGATTGACTGCGCTCCCATCGGTGCTCTTTTCCAAGCATGTGCTCTCCATTCTCATCACAGTCGTGTCCTTTATATAGTGGCTCTTCTCCAGAACGCTCCACCGGTTCTGCTCTCGTCTCGTCACTGGAGACTCAGTGAGAGAGTAATAGGTCAATGCATTTGGCACATATTCTTGCTTAATGCAAGTTTATTTTACTATTAATTTTATACTATTAAATATCATTATATAATTTACTAATATTTTGAATTAGCTTTTATATACTGTATATATGTTAGATGCAATTAATCTAAAATGAATCAGTTTAACAGCACGTGTGTGTGCGCGTGTGTGCGAGCGCTTGTTTTTGTGACATCAGGACACAAATATGTATAATGACATGGGTATGACAGGTATTACAGGAGAGGGTGAAATATGAGGACATTACCCATGTCCCCACTTTTCAAAAGGGTTATAAATCGTACAGGATGAGTTTTTTTGAGAAAGTAAAAATGCAGAATGTGTGTGTGTGTGTGTGTGTGTGTGTGTGTGTGTGTGTGTGTGTGTGTGTGTGTGTGTGTGTGTGTGTGTGTGTGTGTGTGTGTGTGTGTGAGAGAGAGAGAGAGAGAGAGAAATTATTTTAATTTAGTTTTTTTAATATAATTTTAGTTTTATTGTTAGTTTAATTCGTTTTATTAAATGAGTTTATTTATTTATTAGTTTTATTTGGTTTAACATTTTGTGATCTTGTTTTTTTTAACAATAATCTTGTTTACAGTGTTGGACTGATAAATTCGTTTTGATACAATTACAGAAATCAGTATGTGTTCAAATGTCAAAAGATATAAATATTAAAATATTTTAGAAATTGAGTTAAGTTAATGTTCTCATGCAATATTTAACTTAAACTCCAATTCCATCCTGTTTGGTTACATCCTGGTAATTTTATTGCCATTGTGTAAATAATCACAATATTTAGCTAAAATGAAGCATTTCTAAATGTACAGCATAACATAAATAATCCCACAAATCTCAGAGTACCAATCTTAGAAGAAAAGGTTCTGTTTTGATCCCTGGGGCTAGAAATCTTATGTTCAAGAGGTTCTATATGTCTTATGCCTGGTTCAGACTACACGATATTAGCCTGAATTTGGCACCATCTGTTTGACGTAAGGTGTCGTAGGGATTCGTAAACGATCATGGATGTCGGGACGCAAGAATCGATCGTTTTATCTCGTATAGTGTGTCATAGTATACGACAACCGAATCCGCGTCTGCGATAGTTCACGGCGTCATGACAGAAAGACTAGCATGTTTAATTTTTTTTGCGGTCCTTCACGACGGGTTCTGTCACGTGTGACGCTGACCAACCGGAGCACTGAAAGTTTTCGAACACAGCTTTCAAACACGGCGAAACGCATGAGAGATGACGGAGCGGCTAACTTTAGGTGGAATTATAAAATGGAGGAAAGGTTCGTGGAGTTGTGGCAACAGTACTCCTGCCTGTACGATGTGTCATCGACGGACTACCACAACTGAATAAGAAAAATGCTGGCGAACGATAGCGGAAGCCCTTCAGGAACCCGGTGAGTAACGTTACTGGAATGTAAGCTTAGGGATGTTTTACAAATATGTTGTGGTGGCAAGCTTTTACTACTGGCTAATAACTAAATATTTAATATAAAAAGAACAAGATTTTACCTCAAGTTCTCTTTGGAGGATTGACAGCCCATAATGTCCTCTTCCAGCAAGCCAGGAACATGTCCTTTTTTGGGTCTTCTTTTTATTTTTGCGCTTTTCTAAACATAAAACAGCCAAAACACGCTGCTTCGGGCATCGTTTGTTTAACGTTACACTCTTGTTTCTGAAAGTCGATGACATCACGCATGTCGTGACAACAAGCGATGATAGGTCGAGTATCAACGTGTAGTCTGTTTCTAGTCCAGGACACGACAAGATTTTAGGAGTAAAAATTGCGTAATCTGACACAGTAACAGACAAAAATATCTTGTAGTCTGAACCAGGCATAAAAGACGTGTCTTAAATGGATGCATAATACTTTCATCTTTAAGTTATTTAAAAAAAGTTTCAGTGACAAAGTATGTTAACAAGGTGTTGAATTTATCAAAGTTAATTCAAATAATAAATAAAAACCTTAATTAATTAGCCTGACGTGGTCATACTCAATTCTCGTCAGAATATGAGTCTGATGCGCATCAGACTCATATTCTGAAACATTCTGTGTGTTTCATATTTTGAAACACGCCTCATAATCACAGCCCAATGGAGCGCTCCATTGGGCTGTGATTATGAGGCGTGTTTCAACCAAACCAGGAAAGACCTCAATTGGACAGACCTACAACCAATCAGAGCAACGAAGCGACGCATTGTCAAATGTCTGTGGAGACTGCAGGTATCGTTCCGAGTTTAGGTATAGGAACGCCTTTTGGGGGACTAATTTTCCTCCACTTCAGAGTAGTGTCTAACCCAGAATGTTGAATGTCCAAACTGTACGGTCGTCCAAATCGTCCCAATGGAGGCTAACGATCGGCGGGTGAAGGTCGATGCGCGTTCTGTCTTTTCAGCCGGGCAATGGGATTTTATTCAAATTTCTCTTTATCTGACTCCATTTAATCATAATTTATAATATAGGTTAGAATGCCAATTGGTCATTTATATTTAATAGTTTAAGTACACATTTAATTATTCCGTTTAACCCTTTGTTGAAATCATACCCAACCTGAATAATTCAAGTCAGAATCAAAGTGTAACAATTTATTAACAGTCAGGTAAATGTATGAAGCCAATTACATAGTCAATTCAAAGGTAATCCATATATAACATCAAATACTCTGAAGTAAAGAATGAAATATATACCTGACTTCTGAAAATTACATAATGCTGGCTATCTTTTGAGACGTCCAGCATTACGGGCTGACCGGTTTAAAGTGTCAAGCCCTAAGCTCTTTGCAACGTTCCCTTAAATATCCAGAAACAAATGCACAAACTCTTTGAAGTGTAAACACGAGTTCACAATGGGAATTTGCATTGATCAAGACTTGTATTGATGCAAAGGCCAAATGGCTGAAAGCCACACCCACCAAACTAAGACAAGATATCTCTAAACTCTTAACACATTGATTATCTTTTGGTTAACTTCTGTGGGGATGAGATCTTTGTACCAGTCGCACTGAGACATTTCAAACGATATCAATCACATATAATATTGTATCGTGTGGATTGACATTGTAAGAGAGAGATTTTGTGTGTATTTTCAGTGATCTCAGCATAAGAGAGGGAAGGAATTGGGGGAGAGGGAGTCAACTGGGAAAGATGTAGATTAGCTGATAGTGAGGGACCTCACCTGCGTCTCCAGTGGTGTGTGAGGGACAGTTCAGATGTTAATTTCCTTTATTTTCTCAGAGAGTCGTTGTTCCTCAATTAGACATTTCGGCATCTGTTCGTTTTTTCCAGCCTTACAAAACGCATGCCATATGAAACACCGGCCGCTGCTGTTTTAAAAAAAGACATGTCATCATACGACTTGCTCTTGTATGTGCTGGAGGTTGAGATTTTGTCTCTTAGCCCATTATTTGAAAAAACAAAAATGTGTGTGTCAGTTTTATGATTGAGTGGGGAGTTTTACCCTCAGTCTGAGCTCCTCATGGTGGACTATTACTACAGTCTGTGCAGCATTGTGTTATTCAGGACGGGGCCAAAGACCAGCATCAAAAGGAAAAGGGCAATGGTCATCGAGTGGAGTTTAAGTTATTGATTGGTTTGACCCGTGTTTGACCTGACACATTCTTGACAAGATGTATTGGACTTTTCAGGAAGACGATGTCAATAGATCTATGAAACATTTTAATGAGTTTCCTTCCCTGTCAGGTGTCTAATTTTACCTTTAAATCTGGTTAAAGAAAGTCAATGAAGCTTAGACGAAATTGTTTCTAGTGAAACATGCACATTGTTAGGTGGTTCATTTGGCAAGGGCTGATTCGGAAGCATTAATACATCAACACATCATTGCTTCTGTATCTCAGATGCCTTCGACTCTAGTAAAGCCTATAGTCCAGGCCATATCAGCAAAGAATCGTGCTTTATTAAAGGCGTTTTATATCCCACTCTGTGTATTCTGCGCCTCCTCTGCTTCCCCATCATGTCCCATGACACCATGTTCTGCTGAGGGTGGCGAAACCAGACGGAAAAGGTGTAAATGGTGTGAGAGGAGCGATCTCTGCAGGTCAGCACACAGTCAGATGTTACTTTCTTTACTGAATGTGAACCGAGGAAGCAAACAGGATGAAGAATTATAATTAAAATGTGAATGTATATACATTTAAATGATTATTTAAATACATTTTAAAACGCCAACTGGCTTGACAAAAGTTTAAAAAGCCAAAGACGGACGGATGAACAGACGGAAATGACAGACAGACAGACAGACAGACAGACAGGACAGACAGACAGACAGATGGTTGGATGGTTAAATGGATGGATGTGTGGTGATTTTACTTTCGTCCACCCAAGGACGCTAAGTAAGGTAGTGATTGGTACTTGCGTCACCGCTGACGTTGTGATTTTGGGATCAAACGTCACTTAAGGTGTGGTTATGAGTATATCAGAGGACCACCTTCCCCTCTTTTAGTTTGGGACATTAGTCAAGGTATTGTTCTGTATAAGAACACTCCACACAGGAGGCTGTCCAGTCATTTAGAATGAATGAATGAATGAATGAATGAATGAATGAATGAATGAATGAATGAAGGGCTTCATTATTATTATGAAGGGGGAGGGTTGGTCAGCTGATTTATCTAAAAAAAGATGGGTGAGATTTCTAACTTGTAGAGCCTCTTCTGTATTATCAGTACAAGGAAGACACAAGATAAACAAGAATAACTAACACAACCACTAAATGAATACAAAGAATGATAAAGGAATAAAGTGCATAATATGAAGTGAAGGTTTGCTCTCCTGAGTGTAACCTCTCCTGTTCAAGACACCCGCTCCAAGCAGGACCCGAACCAAAAGCATTGATCGATTCACTGATTCATGGCCATTTTAATCTTTATTAGAGGAACACGGAAGAGAAGACAATGCTGAATAAAGTCGTAGTTTTTGTTATTTTTGGACCAAAATGTATTTTCGATGCTTCAAGAGATTCTAATTAACTAACTGATGTCTCATATGGACTACTTTGATTATGTTTTATTACCTTTCTGGACATGGACAGTATAGTGTGCATAGACTGCATACGCTCTGGGACTAAATATAAAATATCTCAAACTGTGTTCTTAAACAGGTCTTACGGGTGTGAATGACATTAGGGTGAGTCATTAATGACATCAATTTCATTTTTGGGTGAACTAACCCTTTAAGGACAGAAGAGTGAGGTTTACTTGCACAGTGACTACTGTTACATGAGCTTGTTGCAGATGTCTGTGTGTCTTCTGCTTCTCTGGGCCAGACACTCAGGGCTTGGTCAATCTGCTTTAGGCTCTCCCCAGCATGGAGTCTCAGGGACTCGGGACATGCTCGTCGTCTCGCTGGACTAAAACTCTGAACGTAGTGTTTGTTAATGTCTGTTTCCTCTTAGAGGCTCAGATACTCAGATATTTTGTTGTCTCTCTGGATAAACCAGAGGCTCAGAATGTTATAGTGTATCTGTTATGTCTCATCCTTGCAGGACAGATTCAGAAACTGTTTGAGTTTTCAAAGTCTTATCCTTGAAGGACAGACTCAAAACTTGTGGAGTGTTTGTCTCTATCGCTCTCGAGAGAGGAGACTCAGAACAAGGATTGTCTGTTGAAAGGGTACCTTTATTCCCTTCTGATGAGGAGTAGATTTGCAATTTGCATTTTTTAATTTTATTTCAAATGCTGTGATTGGCTGCTGGCATCAGAGGAGACACCCCGTGTGGCCCACCCTTCTTTCCCCTTGTGGACTCATTTAAAAACTGTACACAGTTAGAAGTCTTTAAAGTGTCTTTAAAGTTTGCCAATGTATTTCTCCCTTTCCAAACCACCACCAGAGAGAGAGAGAGAGAGAGAGAGAGAGAGAGAGAGAGAGAGAGAGAGAGAGAGAGAGAGAGAGAGAGAGAGAGAGAGAGAGAGAGAGAGAGAGAGAGAGAGAGAGAGAGAGAGAGAGAGAGAGAGAGAGAGAGAGAGAGAGAGAGAGAGAATGTGAGCATTGGCTGTTTTTTTTGCACAGGTTCACCATCTTTTCAGTGTTATGTGGTTTGGCTGTAGATGCGTTTGCAAAGAGTTTTTATAGCATATCGAATGCTTTACATTTAAAGTGCATTTACTTTTATGCTCTTGGCAGATGCTTTATTCCAAAGTGACTTACGAGGACGGTATGTGTTTTAGCACACATCAAGTTTGAGAGAAAAAAGGGGATTGCAAAGTACTGTTGGTGTTTCAGTTATAGACAGATGGTAAAAGATGAAGAAACACACACGGTCAGTTTTGGAGAAGTAGCTGTTAAAACTCAATCGAGTTTAACCGTTTCTTCCCGATTGAAATAGGTTAGCTAGTAGCATCTTTTAATATTGATTTTATTTACATGAACTAGGAACAGTTGTATTTGATGATAAGATGAATAAACATCATAACAAATGCTCTGTATTGCTTTTTGGTCGTTAATGCATTAATGAACACGAATGAATGGGACTTTAATGTAAAGTGGTACTGATGTCTTGGATGAGTTCACATTGAGATCTCTGTCCTTTGTCCATTGTTGAGCAATGAGATCAAATGGAGAGCAAAATGGGACTGACGTTACTCAGATGTTTTTCTGAGATTGTCTTCCAAAATAAGTTTTATTTTGTATCCATCAGAAGGCTTTTACAATTTTATTCATCTAGCTTTGATTCAAATAATACATTGTATTTACTTTGAGGATGTAGATAAAAACAGCAAGATTAAGGCAAAATCGTCAGGGAATCCTTTGGGAATTACAAGTAAGATAATGAAAAACTGGCCACAACTGTATGACGAAGCAGGAGGATTAAAGGAGATTGGAGAATTTGTTACAGTAACGACTTAGATGGAAATAAGTCAGAAGTCGAAAGGAAAATGAGGGACGGTGGGATATTTCCGTCTTCATCATGACGTCCGGTAGTCATGACGGCCTTATCTACAGCGCTCACTAATCGCTGTTGACCAGTTTTACCCAGAAGCCTTTAAGCCCCTTGATGACCATTGGAGACGTTTTTAGTTCAATCACTTTTCCTCTGATTATATTTACGTTGTTCCGGTTTGCTTCTGTTGTAATTTAAGATAAAAGCAAATTGAAAAAAATAAGAAAATATACATTTAGGGGCAGGGGCAGTGTAAGGGGATAGAAAATACGGTTTGTACGGTATAAAAACCATTACGTCTATGGAGAGTCGGAGTCCCCACAAAGATAGTGAACTTGGGTGTGTGTGTGGGGGAGACAAATGTGTACAATGACATAGGTATTACAAAGAGAGGACGAAATATGAGGACATTGGCCCTGTCCCCTACTTTTCAATGCAGAATGTTTCCTGTGATGGGTAGGTTTAGAGAGTGTGTGTGTGTGTGTGTGTGTGTGTGTGTGTGTGTGTGTGTGTGTGTGTGTGTGTGTGTGTGTGTGTGTGTGTGTGTGTGTGTGTGTGTGTGTGTGTGTGTGTGTGTGTGTGTGTGTGTGTGTGTGTGTGTGTGTGTGTGAGGTTCAGGGGCAGGGGCAGTGTAGGGGGATAGAAAATACGGTCTGTACAGTATAAAAACCATTACACCTAGGGAATGTCCCCACATTTCACAAAAATAAACGTGTGTTTGTGTGTGTGTGTGTGTGTTTGAGTGAAAGAGAGAGAGAGAGAGAGAGAGAGAGAGAGAGAGAGAGAGAGAGAGAGAGAGAGAGAGAGATTTTAAAACAAAATGACAATGAATAAATATCTCTTCAAGACATGTTGTACAAATCACCCTCTTCTTATAATTTAATGTTGCTTTAAAGTTATCTAAGCACAACTAAACAATCCACTTACCAAGATGAACAATGTTTGCATTTTCCTATAAATATTCTGCGATCATTTGTCATGACCAGAGCACAGTGACTTCTGAATTTCCTGTAGAATGTTGACTGCGCCAAGTCATTTTGCTCTCAGCCAATCAGCTTTGTTCTGCTCTCTGAAAATGAGCCTGTAAGTTGATTTGGAGCATGAAAACATCTGATTGGCTGCCAGGTGTGGTTGGTGATTGTCTCTAAGTGTAGAGAGAAGCGAGAAAGGTAAATAAGAGGCATGAAATGAACTTGTTTTCTTGCCTTGAGGGTTTGTGAAGTTTTACATTTGCAGTAGCGTCTGGACACAATTTCAGTGGAGCCGCAGATGTAATAATGAGGAAACTAACTGCCTTCTTGAAACGCGGGAGAAAAACATACTGTAGAAGGAAGAAGATGAAACGGTGGACTGCTAATTAAATGGTGAATGAAAAATAAAGGTTTTAGGTAGACGGCTTGAAATTATGAAGTGGTAAATGGATGTAATCATGTTTCAGACCGTAAATATGTTCCTGGGGCCATTTTCGCAGTTTTATTGAGCTAGCGTAGCATGGTGTGAAATTAAAGGTGAATCTTCAAGGTGGTTTTACATCAAGCTCTAATTAACCAGAGTGTCCACCAATCAAGAGGTCCATTGTGCAAATTTCCATTTTAATATGCTTTTGCATTTCATATTCTGAAGATTAGTGGTTTTCAATCTTTCAGGCCTCAATGCATTTATTTGACTAATTTCTATTACCTGGCCATGTTAGCTGAAAAGGGACAATGAGGCCCATCAAACAGTGAATGATTTGAACTCTGCATGAGTAATCATGGGAATACTGCAGATCCATCAGATCATTTTTTATTTAATCGCAAAATGAAACTTTTATTGGCCAACTCTTTATACAAAGCTGGATATACAGTGAGGAAAATAAGTATTCGAACACCCTGCTATTTTGCAAGTTCTCCCACTTGGAAATCATGGAGGGGTCTGAAATTGTCATCGTAGGTGCATGTCCACTGTGAGAGAAATAATCTAAAAAAAAAATCCAGAAATCACAATATATGATTTTTAAACTATTTATTTGTATGATACAGCTGCAAATAAGTATTTGAACACCTGTCTATCAGCTAGAATTCTGACCCTCAAAGACCTGTTAGTCTGCCTTTAAAATGTCCACCTCTACTCCACTTATTATCCTAAATTAGATGCACCTGTTTGAGGTCGTTAGCTGCATAAAGACACCTGTCCACCCCATGCAATCAGTAAAAATCCAACTACTAACATGGCCAAGACCAAAGAGCTGTCCAAAGACACTAGAGACAAAATTGTACACCTCCACAAGGCTGAAAAGGATTATGGGGAAATTGCCAAGCAGCTTGGTGAAAAAAGGTCCACTGTTGGAGCAATCATTAGAAAATGGAGGAAGCTAAACATGACTGTCAATCTCCCTCAGATTTGGGCTCCATGCAAGATCTCACCTTGTGGGGTCTCAATGATCCTAAAAAAGGTGAGAAATCAGCCCAGAACTACACTGGTGGAGCTGGTCAATGACCTGAAAAGAGCTGGGACCACCGTTTCCAAGGTTACTGTTGGTAATACACTAAGACGTCATGGTTTGAAATCCTGGATGGCACGGAAGATTCCCCTGCTTAAACCAGCACACGTCCAGGCCTGTCTTAAGTTTGCCAATGACCATTTGGATGATCCAGAGAAATCATGGAAGAAAGTCATGTGGTCAGATGAGACCAAAATAGAACTTTTTGGACATAATTCCACTAAACGTGTTTGGAGGAAGATGATGAGTACCATCCCAAGAACACCATCCCTACTGTGAGGCATGGGGTGGTGGCATCATGCTTTGGGGGTGTTTTTCTGCACATGGGACAGGGGCGACTGCACTGTATTAAGGAGAGGATGACCAGGACCATGTATTGCGAGATTTTGGTGAACAACCTCCTTCCCTCAGTTAGAGCATTGAAGATGAGTCGAGGCTGGGTCTTCCAACAGGACAATGACACGAAGCACACAGCCAGGATAACCAAGGAGTGGCTCTGTAAGAAGCATATCAAGGTTCTGGCGTGGCCTAACCAGTCTCCAGAACTAAACCCAATCGCGAATCTTTGGAGGGAGCTCAAACTCTGTTTCTCAGGGACAGGCCAGAAATCTGACTGATCTAGAGAAGATCTGTGTGGAGGAGTGCGCCAAAATCTCTCCTGCAGTGTGTGCAAACCTGGTGAAAAACTACAGGAAACGTTTGACCTCTGTAATTGCAAACAAAGGATACTGTACCAAATATTAACATTGATTTTCTCAGGTGTTCAAATGTCCAAATGTATCCATATAGATAGAATGTATACATTTATCCATGTAGATACAGTATTCTAGCATGAAGCGACAACAAATCTCAGCTTGATTGTTTATATCATTGCAAAATGTAAACTATATTATCAGCTCGAATCTGCTAAATGTGACTGTAAGGTGTGAATATAAGATGTTATAAGAAAATATAAACTTAAACTACATTATTTTCTGTAAAGCTGCTTTGAAGCAATGTGTATTGTGAAAAGCGCTATATATACCGAAACAAGTGAATAACACTGATTATCTCTTCATCACTGCACCTGTTAGTGGGTGGGATATATTTAGTGTAATGGTAGTCACTGTGCAAGTAAACCTCACTCCTCTGTCTTCAAGTCACTCTCTAGCGACTGACAATAGAGGTTGCTGCCTTTAGCTTCCTTGTTAGGGCGTCCGACCCTCATGCCGGCCCACTTAGAGCGGGCTGTTCGAACAGGAGGGGTTACATAGGCAGCAAGTGAAAATGTTGTCCTCAAAGTTGATGTGTTAGAAGCAGGAAAAATGAGCAAGCATAAGGATTTGAGCGAGTTTGACAAGGTCCAAATTGTGATGGTTAGACGACTGGGTAAGAGCATCTTCAAAACTGCAGCTCTTGTGGGGTGTTCCCGGTCTGCAGAGGTCAATGTTGACATGTGGATGTGACCTAAGTACCATGTATCATCTACCTAAGCATTGTGTCAGACCATGTGCACCCTTTCATGGAAACGGTATTTCCTGGTGGCTGTGGCTCTTTCAGCAGGATAATACGTCCTGTCACAAAGCAAAAATGTTTCCAGACTGGTTTGAGGAGCACAACAACAAGTTTTAGGTGTTGACTTGGCCTCCAAATTCCCCAGATCTCAATCCAATCGAGCATCTGTGGGATGTGCTGAACAAACAAGTCCGATCGACATCTTGGATTACATCTTTACAGGATGTAAAGGATCTGCTGCTAACATCTTGGTTCCAGATACCACAGCACACCTTCAGTGGTCTAGTGAAGTCCATGCCTCAACGGGTCAGAGCTGTTTTTCAGCAAAAGCGGGAACAACACAATATTAGGAAGGTGGTCATAATGTTATGCCTGATTGGTGTATAAAGAGAGATCATAATTTCTTGGAAAATAAAGTGCCTTTTAACCTCGAATTCTAATAAAGTCACTTATTCCTTCGATTTTTGGAATAAGATGTGACCTGTGTGATTCGTCCTCTTGGCCAAAATGAGAGCAGCTCTTCAGTTCTGCCACAGTATCTGCAGAGTCTGCAGATTCCTTCAGATGATCATATTATGGGCTGTATATCATCTGTAAACAGCCAGATTGAAGATCGATGATGAGATCATGTGACCTAGAACATCTTCCCCCTAGCCTTAGAGGCAGGCCGCACACATGTTCAAAAACAGCTAAGTGCAGAATATTCATATATTCATTCATTCATGTAGTCATTTTGAGACTATTAGCGTCAAGGCTGTCCTCATTTTTGTAATTCAGTATTCACTTTGCATTTAAATGTTAAGGCCTATATTCAAGAATTTTATATTTGAATTGCATATAAAATGTCCATACATTTGGATGATTTTTATCATAAAATAAAAACTTAATGCAATGCATATTTGTCAGTCATGCATGAAGGATTTTTTTCTGTAGTACTAATAAACTGAATGTGTTATATATTTTTTATCATCAATAAATCCCATTTGTTTCAATCACATACATTTGAACTTCTTGAATATTGCTTGTTCCATTAATTATTTTCAACTGAATGCATGTAATGGTTTTCATAATATTTATACTGAGCAATTAGAATAAATGCAATTTGAATATATTACTGTAAATAAAATAAATGCAAATAGTTAATTAACTATATGACATTATTTTATTTTATATTGTATTGTTTTATTACTCTATCTTATCTGTTTTTTGTTATTTTATATATATTTTTGTACTTTTTATCATCTTATCTATCTTTTTTATATAATTATTTTAGTTAGTAATTTCTTTCCTTTTATTATTTTATTTATTTTTTGTGCAGAAATCTGGCCTGTTTAATGTATCACATTAAGTTATTAGTTTATGTTAAAACCATCCAAATGGATGGAAATGATAATATGTATATAAAATACATAATGTAATAAAATACATTTAGGCTTAATATTTAAATAGAAAAATGCCATCTAATAAAACACATTTGTTTATGTTAAAACTATACAAATGGATGGAAATTGAATGTGCAATTCAAATACATAAATCTGTAATTAATATTTTGTATAACATGCACTGATGGAGTGTTGAGCATGGGTTGACTTTGACTTTGCGTTCACATTAAACATGTCACATTCATGTCACCATGAGCACTTTCAGTATCGTCATCTCTCATTATAACACGTGTTGCTCATCATCTTGCATATAAACCTGGATGCATTTCCAGGTGAAGACCCTCTGAGCACTAAGACGGCTGTGTGTTGCTGCTGCGCTTAATCTACCCCTGCGCTCATCGATTTTGGTGTTTCTCAAACGGAAGACTGCATCCCACTGAGACTGCGTCCTTCCCAGTCCAGT
Organism: Pseudorasbora parva; assembly: GCF_024679245.1. Classification (NCBI taxonomy): domain Eukaryota; kingdom Metazoa; phylum Chordata; class Actinopteri; order Cypriniformes; family Gobionidae; genus Pseudorasbora; species Pseudorasbora parva. Next base: position 5,627,889 of record NC_090178.1, read on the forward strand.
CCTTTTGAGGTTTGTAGGCTAGTGTCCTCCTCAGCAATTAAACACTAGAATGAGACAGTCTAGTAAGTGTGCATGCACATTCACATCACGAAAATACTAACTTAAAGGTGCACTACGTCTGCTAGAAGGTGCCTATTCAAAACAAAGTTTAAGCTCAGAATTTTAAGACATGAGGTCTTCACCTCACAGCCGGTGGGAAATCATGTTCATGGATGTGATTATTAACGTTACTATAGTGAAGCAGAGCAGGACTGAGTGTTGAGGAGCTGAGCAAGACCAATGGAGCGATTATTAATGAGATGAACAACACGCGCTTTTATTATGTCAGTCTCTGGCGCCATGTCCGCTTTTCCGGTCATGAGTATGAGGTAACGCAGCTCTGTTTATCATATTTGACACATTTAAGTGTGTTTAAAATGATGTTATGACGTTACTCTGTGCGTTCGCTCAGCGGCTACACTTGTTCACACTGCAGTGAGAGTAAAGCGTTTCTGCCAAATAAACCGAGAGTAACGCAGATATGATGCCATTAACAGGCGACTCTCTCAGACGTCCCGGTTCATTGGTTAAAATAGCAGTTTTCTCATAATTTACAAGTAGTTGGAAACATTTAGGATATTGTAAGTACTCAACTGAACAAAGTATATAACATTTAATGCAAAAATAGTGCATCTTTAATTTTAAAAGAATACTTTGTATTACAAATCTTTATAACTACTGTCTTTCTATGAAGGCATTTCAGTGAATGTCTCCCAGTGGCTTAGATTATTGTCAGTTTATTGTTAGTGATTAATTTACAGCAAAACAAAAGATAATATCTAAGATTTAATTTATGAACACATTATTTTTGTCTTTCATTTCAAAACAAACTTTATTTTTGGGAATTTAAAGGAACTGTATGTAAGAAATGGATTTCAATGAATCATAAAATGGCCCTGATATGTCACTAGACATTAAGAAATCGTGTTCATTTTCAAATACTTCTATCACTGACAACAGTAGTCCGGCCAGGATATTGTCATTTAAAAGTTGTTGTCGCAGCCCTCAACTGATGTTGATGTGGACATGTTGTGTTTTGGCCTGAAGCTCCGCCCTCCACCTATCGACCAATCACAAAGTCAGTAGTGTTTGGGCATCCGGGTTGCCAGATCTGCTCTAGTTACCTCAGCTGCAGCTCCAAACGTTCCTGCTGATCCTGCAGCCAATCTGGCAACCTCGAGGGAGGGGGAGGGGGAGACACCGCTCTAGTTATTTGAAAGTGATTGCAGTACCAGTTTTGGCCACAATCTTACAAACACTTCCTTTAAATGTGTGAAAAGGATTGTAAGTGATTTAAGACTGCAAAGGATATCAGAATATATGCAACGTTTCCTTCAAAACACGATGCCAAACAAAGCCTTCCAAGGATCCTTTACATTGAGATGACCTTTAACGACTTTTACTGACGTGGGAGCCTTCATAGGACAGCTTTCCGTTTGAGAAACACTCCTGCCCTCCTGCCGCTGCGTCACATCTGCTGCGACGAGCTTATCAGGTTCGATTACGCCGTCAGGGCTAACTAATCATATTGGAGATGTTGTCATAACAGAAGCAGCTGTGTTAGCGAATCAGCTCGCTCCTGGCATGACCAATTAGAAGAAGTCTTTGAAAGCAGCACGCCTGGCCAGACTGTGCTTTTGACTGCCTGATTACACACTGTCCCTCCACGGCCCGTCCTTGTTATCATCATTAGCCCAGCAGTGTGTGTGTGTGTGTGTGTGTGTGTGTGTGTGTGTGTGTGTGTGTGTGTGTGTGTGTGTGTGATACTCATTAAGAAAGAAAGTCTGGTTAGTAATTTTGATCTGTATGATCACACCACTAATGTACGTAAATGTCACAATTATCACTAATAATGTTATTGGTGAAGTATATGATACTTTCAATCAGAAAATATGTGCACCGTCTTGGTTTAATGCACAGAGAACATTTTAACAAGGTTTTCCTCACAGACCAAGAAGTGAGTGTTTGGGAAACTTTTTTGGAAATTAATTCAGAATAGCATGCCACCATATACTTTTATTATTTTTGCAGTATATCGTGTAGTATGTATTATTTACACAGTATTCCTGCTGGATAATGCAGTGTCCTTGGGTCAAATTTTTGATTGTGTTAATATATTTTTTATGTAGGAAGACAAACATAAATAGTGATGAAGGACAAATAAATGTCACAGATCATGTATATTTACTGAGTAATCCACTGTTTTTAGAGGTGGGGTCAAAATTACAATTTTAACCTGAGATTTTGAGCCAAATTAGAGGGGTGTAAAAATGACTTTAGAAAGATGGCAGCATCATTATTTTATTTTTAGACTGAGATTAGTAGGTCTATTAGCAAAATCTGTTGACTTTAGCAATCTTTGTTTCATTATATGCCAACGGTGACAGTTCACAAAATGGCAAAAAGCCCTTCTTGTGTTTGTTTGACTCAAGTTTACATGCCTGTAATTCAAGAAGTATTAAAGATATCTTAGATTCTGGATCTTGACAAACATTTATTTTGATATCTTCATTTTAAAGGCCCTATATGGTTCAATCCCAGAGATATGAAGAGCCATATCTGTAAGCAAAGTGAACCACATTTGGTTTTCGATCACTGAAAAAATAAAAACTGTAAAAAAAACATAAACTGTAAAATTCAACAATTTGAACATGGCACTGCTTTGAGATTCCCATATAAATGGGACTGAACTATATATGGCCTTGAAAATGAAGATTTTAAAAGGAAAGTTTATTAAGAATGAGAATCTAGAAGGATATTAACATATCTTCAATACTTTTAGAGGTACAGGCATGCAAACTTTGAAAAAGGAATATGTATGGAATTCAGGAATGTTCGGTGCAATTATGTTGATAGAAAAACACAAGATACGTTTCTAGTTTCAAACGTTAAAAAAAGTATTAACTTTACGCAAAGATTCCCACATTTGGTTTGTGACCACTGTCAATGTGTTCATTTTACTCACAGAGCCGCATTAGGATCTCTATATCTCTGGGATTGAACCATCAATTGCATTTCAAATGAAGATATGAAAAGAAATGTTTGTTGACAACCAGAATCTAAAAGGATATTAGGATATATTTAATACTTCTTGAGTTACAGGCAGACTTGAGGCAAGAAAAAAACACAAGAAGTGTCATTGGCATAATGAAACAGATTGCTAATGAAAACAGATTTTACTAACAGACTACCAATCTCTGTGTAAAAATAAAAATAATCATGCTGCCATCTTTGTAAAGTCATTTTTAAAGTCTAAAGTGCAAATAGTAATGTGTCCAAACTTTTGGCCTGTACTGATATAATATACAATATAAAATAAAGCAAAATAGAAATTATATATATATATATATATATATATATATATATATATATATATATATATATTTCTATTTAGCTTTATTTTTATTGCATATTTAGTCATTTCTTTCATTTCATTGAAATTACCCCAAAATAATTTTAGCTTTTAAACAATAACCGCACTGTTTTCATTGCTGTCTGCTGTGATTTTTAACACTACATTTTTTACTTATTATTTGATCAGCTCAGATCTTAAAGGGGGGGGTGAAATGCTGTTTCATGCATACTGATCTTTTTACACTGTTAAAGACTTGGAATCCCATACTAATCATAGACAAAGTTTCAAAAGTTAAGGTGGACGTTTGATGGGAGTATTTCTTTGTCAAAAATACTACTTCCGGTTAGTCATAAGTTTCGGCAAGTTTTTTGAGATCATGCGTCCCCATTGACGTTAGTGGGGGCGGAATTTCCTTGTATGGGCCTTACGGACAATTCTACCGGAAGCGCGTGAGAGAGAGAGAGGGAGAGAGCGAAAGTAACAGGCTACGCCCATCAAAGCGCTGGCTTGTAGGATGCTGGACAGGTGATGTTCACATAACAATGTCACCAAAAAAGTGCGTTTTTGGTTGCCAGACCAAGACAGTCCTGCACAGATTCGCCAAAACCCCGCGTTAAGGCAACAGTGGATGTAATTTGCTTTTCCGGATCAGCAACTGAGTTGCGCCAATGTTTATATCTGTTCGCTGCATTTCGGTGCCGACTGTTTCATAAACAAGGCCCAGCTCGACGCCGGATTTTCCCAATCGCCTAATGCTGAAGGATGGAGCAGTCCCAACGTTAGAAGGGTGAGTGAGACTGCTTCAAATGTCTGTTTTTTTTTTAGTCCGCTTACTGTCTACACAAACCACGCGTAAACACACAAACACACGTGCACAACTGCACTTCCCACATGTACACCTTCAAAGACAAAAATACGACGATATAATTCAAGTATAAATATGTAAATAACACAAGCCGCTAAGCATATTATATAGTTAGTGTATAACTTGTAACTTACCACATACAGACGTCCTGCTCTAGTCGTTTTTGCTGCTGCTCCTGTTCAACTGCAGCCTCTGGGTCTGATTCCGGATCATAGATGTATGGCTGTATCTGATTAAAAGCCATATTTTTATTTTGAATAAAGTTTTTTTCCCGCTGTTAGGGATGACGCACTCGACTCAACACAATAGCAGCGCGCTGCTGCACACGTCATTATTTAGCTCCGCTCACACGACACGCCCCCACCCGCTCGGCTTTTTTCGGAAAGACTCGGAACAGCGCATCTTTCTTATATAATTATAAAAAAAATAAAGACTTTTCGGAGATATGCAGGATGCAATAGTACTCTATAGGTACTCAAGATTGACATGACACTGACTGAAACTGAGTGTTTCACCCCCCCTTTAAGATTCTGACAAATCTTAAGGCATTTTTACATATTAAAAATGCCAATCATATATTTTTACATCTGAGATGATAATGGGATGCCGTTTCACATGGATGCTGGCATTGCATAGCCTCAGAAAAATGATGCTACAGAATGCAATGCCAGTGGCGTATAATTAGCATAAAAGTGGTTCATTTAACTTGTTTTTCATGCCTTTCTCTGAAAACATTTGCTAATACAATATAGAAACTTTAATATAGGAACTTTAAAAAGGAACACCATTATTTCTGGATTTCTACATAAGTTACTTTGTGGCATTGTGTCACAATTTTCCGAGTTGAATTGATGGCAGCATTAGATCAGAAGTGTGTGTATATGTCTCACACACACTTGCACATTATCAAGGCCTCAGATGGGATTAATCAGTGGCATTGCTAGGCAGCGGTTCTCAGTCTCTCTGCGTCGATGTCTGTCTGCTTTCTCCTGTAATGGTCTGCATTTATTTGGACTACGGCTCTGATGTCCCTTGATCTCTGAATTGTTGTCCCCGTAGTGCAGCAGCTATCAGCTCGGACAGACACACACATCATTAAGCTCAGTGTTCGGTTTGATTACCATAACACCAGAGAGGAGCAGCAATCACAGGCCGAGCTGCCTTTGTAACGCATCCCTCAATCAAACGAGAGGGAGAAGAAATCATCGGTTAAAAGCACATGCGTACAGTTTGGGTAGGCTAATGTGTTTCCCTCGGCTGTGGTAATGATGAGATGATAAAACCAGACACACTTTGCCACCACCGGAGACGAAGGGTGAAGAACAGTCCTGTCTTTCTCCGTGGTGTTGTTTTGGCCTGATGCTTGTCATGTTGATCGAGGCGTCCTGGTTAGTTTCTTTACCATATACTTTTCTTTATGAATTTATAAAGTAAATGAGTGAATAAGCCCTTTTTCTACATTCAAGTGGTGCAACTGTTTCATGAATTCAGCTCAAAATGTTATTTCTGTGGCAGAGCATGTCAGTTTCTTTCTTCTACACAAAAGAAGATGTTTTGAAGAACCTCTGTAACCAGACAGCTGATGGACAGTATTTGTTCTTTGGAAGTCAGTGGGGTCCATCAACTGTTCGGTTACTGATGTTCTTCAAAATATCTTCTTTTTAAATGTAAACTTTAACTTTTTTTTATTTCCATCAGTTGCCAAGGTCACATCTCTATTTTTTGTTTAGGTTAAAGTTCTAAAAATACTGAAAATAAACTACAAATTAAAGTTAAATATACACTACTGGTCAAAAGTTTGGAAATTACAATTTTCTATGTTTTTGAAACAAGTCTCTTCTGCTCATTAAGCCTGCATTCTTTAAAGGCCCACTGGAGTGCCTTGAAACGCGCCGCATTATTCAATGTGTTGATGGAATTTCTCCTGAAACGGCTCCTGCTGTTTGCAGCTCCTCACGTTTTTTTTAAACAACCAATAGCGTTTTCTTAATATACAGTTTGACTAGAGCGCAAGAGCGGACCTTCTCTGTTTGGTAAAGCCAGTTTCCTCTAACAGTGTTTATCATCATAATCTCCTCCATATCGCTTTGTAATGCAGCATTCTGTGCAGAATTCAGATGGGTCGATATGTTTGTTGTCTGTGCCGACTCGCGCATATGATCCGCGCTGCGCTCTCGTGTCTGTAGTCTAAATTTACACCAGAGCCGTTGGTGTGTGCGCTGCTGCGGTGCGTGAAACAAACGTGAAAACAGATTTTATTCGCCTTAAATAAAAGCATATTAACACTGAATCATTTCCTATCGCATATATAGTGTGCTGTGTGCCTTTTGCCATGTAGAAATTAGTAAATGTGTGTTAACAACTGACCGATTTCAGCCGCCGCTTCAGCAGTGTAGGGGGCGGGCTTTAGATTCTAAAGAGCATTTGATTGGACAGGAGAAGATTGATGAGTAGGTGATGTCATCAAAATCTGAGATTCGTTTTAACGGAAGTGAGAGACTGTAAATTTTGAACGCTTATATCTCCTAAATGCACATTTTTGTCATTGTTTTGGAACATACCAGCGTATTAATAATTTAAGGCTAACACAGTTATACTAAAAGCTAAAAAACTTCAATTTTGATTTCACTGGGCCTTTAATGAAAAATACAACAACAACAACAAAAGTAATACAGTGAAATATTATTAAAAAAAAAATTAAATAATGTTTTTCTATTTGAATATACTTTAAAATGTAATTTATTCCTGTGATAAAAGCTGAAATTTCAGCATCATTACTCCAGTCTTCAGTGTCACATAATCCTTCAGAAATAACTTTAATATGAGGATTATTATCAATGTTGGAAACAGATAATTTTTTCAGGATTCTTTGATGAATAAAAATGAAAAAGAACAGCATTTATTCAAAACAGAAACAGTACTTTTCTAACAATATAAATCTTTACTATCACTTTTTATAAATTTAACACATCCTTAATGAATATTCATTTATTTAAAGAAAATAGTATATTAAAGTATATTTTAAAGTGTAATAATATTCACAATATTACTTTTTTTAACAAAAATGCCAAAAACATGTAAAATAAAAAACTAAAATAAAAAATGAAAATATAAAAATGAAAAAAATCTATAGACAAAAACTGACAAAATCTTAATTCGACTAAAATAATACTGCAATGCACTTAAATGTGTATTTTTGCAGTAAAATATCCAAAAACCACTAGGCCAGTGTTATATATTTTGTTCAGTTGAAGTGTTGCAATATCCTAAATGTTTCCAACTATTTGTAAATTGTGAGAAAATTGCTATTTTAACCAATGAACCGGGACGTCTGAGAGAGTCGCCTGTCAATGGCATCATATCTGCGTTACTCTCGGTTTATTTGGCAGAAACGCTTTACTCTCACTGCAGTGTGAACAAGTGTAGCCGCTGAGCGAACGCACAGAGTAATGTCATGACATCATTTTAAACACACTTAAATGTGTCAAATATGATAAACAGTAATTTCAGCAAAAATCTCTCAAAATTAGCAAATTGCTTCTGGGTTCAAAAGAAATCGCACTACACTAAAGCAATCTGCATAATCCGATTCAACATTTCACGCTGGTCTCGGGATGGAGAACGGAAATAATTTGAACATGCAAGAGATTTTATAGCATTTCGTAATAACAGTTACAGGAGATATGAGCTCATACGACACACACACACACACACACACGCCTGTCACTTCTGTCACCTGTCACGCTCGCACATTACACATTAAGTTTCCTTAAACAGTCAAATACACAGAATTATGTACAAATGTCCGTCTTTAGTGAGTATTCACATAAACACAGTCGGCGGTGTCTAACGCGAATGTAAATAGTGCAATAGTACGCGTGCAAATATTATGAGATCTAAATGTCATTGGTTGAAACGAACGCTGGAGATTGTGATATTCGATCTTATGTTAGGCTATGTGTGTGCGTTGATCAGTGTTAAAAGAAAATAAATGTCTAAATGAGATGGTTTGAATGATTCACTGACCTGTCGATCTCTTCAGAAGTCTTAAAGTCAGGATAGTGACAGATGCTTCTTGGCTAGGTTTGATGGTTCTTCATCAGTTTTATAAGCAAAGTCATTACAAATGTCACTTCTACTCCTCTCTTTATTAATTCGTTTTGGGCATCTTGAGTGAGATTCAACTGCTTTATCCATTTTGTCCGTCTATGTTGTTGTCACATTTGCGGGTTGTTTCGGGTGAGTTTGGGTAGCGCGCTGCCATCTAGCGGTGAACTTCGGAACAGCAGCATATACCGAAATGTGCAAAATCATGATATCGTACCGTTTTAAATAAAATATATACCGGTATTTTTCCAGTACCGGTATATCGCGCATCCCTACCTCATACTCATGACCGGAAAAGCAGAAATGACGCCAGAGACTGTGCCCCGTCATAATAAAAGACCCGCTGCTAGCGAGGCGCGGGTTGCGCAACAATCACTCCAGTGGTCTTGCTCAGCTCCTCAACACTGTCCTGCTCTGCTTCACTACAGTAGCGTTAATAATCACATCCATCAACATTATTTCTGCCCGAGTCCTAGCCCGATTCTTTTCCACCGTCTGTGAGGTGAAGACCTCATGTCCCAAGATGCTGCGCTCAAACCTGGCGTCATCAAACTGCGCCTTTGTTTTGAATAGGCGCCTTCTAGCGGACGGAAAATTACATAGTGCACCTTTAACTTGACTTCCAATTTTCCGGGGTGATGAATGATTCAGAATTACATCCCTGTGATGTCCAGTCCTTCTCCTGAAGGGCCACCGTCCTGCAGACTTCAGCTATGACCCCAATTAAACACACCTGAAGCAGCTAATCAAGCTCTCACTAGGGATACTAGAAACTTCCAGGCAGGTGTGTTGAGGTGAGTTGGAGCTAAACTCTGCAGGACAGGACCGAGTTCGGACACCCCTGCATTAGCCGCTCTTCCACCAATCGGTTCTAAGAACGGTGAGGAATGGTTCCAGTTATATTTCTGTTCTCAGGCCGAAAGTCTCAGCACGGTTAGCCAGAATGCGTGGAGTGACATTGCCATTTAGGATTGGTCACTTGTCTGTTGCCTGGCTACCAGTTTTTCTGCAGCGTGCTATTTGAGCGAAATTAATAATAACATTAAAAGAAATATCTGATCATCTTCCATAGCACAGTCTCCATTTACATCTCATATCATCTGTAATCTCTTGCATTACCAAGGCAACGACTTGTATTACATCCCAAAGAGCTCCATTATCAGGAAAATTAAACCATATCCATACCGGCTGGGCCGGATCGGCACAGAATGTTTAATGGCCTATGAAGTGCCTTAAAACGCGCAGCATTATTCAGTGTGTTGATGTAAGGCTGCATTTACACTGCAGGTCTTGATGCACAATTCCGATTTGGTGACTATAATCGATTTTTTTTGACGACCCATTTACATCATCTTTTCAAAAGCGTATCTGATATTTGCATTTACACTGCACACTGGCAAAACAGCCCAAGATGTTCTTAACTGGTGAAAGGAAGTAAAACAGCGCGATATGCAATGGGCGCAGACAAAATGATTGCACAATGTTTTGCTGTCTGCACTGTTCCACACATCTTTAAAGGTCGGCAAAACATTTCTCTCTTAAGGCGGAGAAAAAGAGGAGAGCCCTTGACGGGGTTGCCAGGTTTTCACAACAAAACCCGCCCTATTGCAACTCAAAACTGTGTTAAAGTAGCCCAATTCTGCATGAAAACCGCGGACTTGGCAACACTTGGACTTGTTTTTTTTTACTGCTTACATGTTCACATGTCATATCCGATCTGAGCCACATGAGAGGAACAAATCGGAATTGGGTCACTTGAACCATGCAGTGTAAATGGGGCCTAATTTTCACTGAAACAGGAAGACAGGGTGGGGCATATCAAACAGCTCCTCCTCTTTATTTAAAATATCCAATAGTATTTTGTTTATATCACAGCACGGCCACAGCCATTGAGCTCCATAAAGCCACAGTTTCCTCCTTATCTCTAACCGTTTCTCCTCCTGATCACATGATCCGTTTTGTTCTATCACTAAACCAGACTTCATTCGCCCCAATGGAAAGCTTATTTACACCGTCAGTTCGTTCCCTATCCCCTATATAGTGCACCATTCACCATGTAGAAAATAGTAAATATGTGAACAAGTGACCGAGTGCATACATGATACTAGATACTAAAGTTCATTTGATTGGACAGAAAATCTGATGAGAAGCTGAAGTGCAGTGATGTCATCAAAATCATTGATCCTTATTGGTGGAAGTGAGGAACTGTACATTTTGAATGCTTATATAATGCGAATTGTGTCATTGTTTAGGAGGACACTAGCTTATAGATAACAGTGAGTCTAACATATTCATACTAAAAGCCAAAAAACATCCATTTTGATTTTATGAGAACAGTTTGGCCCGACAGTGGAAAAGCTTTTTAGATTTTGTAGATGCTACTCACATGCAACTTTATGGTTATGTGATGAGATCAATGTTTATGGTTGAATGAAGCATACTGTTCAGTCATATAGAGTGTATTCTGTACAGTGCTCAGTAAATAGTATGGTAGTACTCCATTCGGGATGAGTTTTTCTGAATCAGTGTCAGTGTTGGTTTCAGGTCTCATCGTGTCAGGGCCCGTGTGTCGCCGTCTCCTGGGGTGGAGCCGCTGTAATGAATAAGGTCGTGCTGCAGCGTCTCTCCAGCTGGCTGTGATGGATTGATCTGCTCCTCGCCTCATCTGAGTCTATCAATCAGTAGTGCTTTGCCTCTGTTTTCAATAGGAATTTGCCACGCTTCAGCGCGCGTCGCCGCCGGCAGCCTCAGGGACGTGGAACTCGTTGAATTAAAGATCATTTTCTTTCTCCTCCACCCTCTAATGTAATTTGTCATCAAATCACAAATATTGCTCTCGGAGCATAGCACGAGGCGTTGTGTTTTTTGTTGTAACAAGCATTGATGGCATACATGAGTGTTTGTAATCTGTGTAGTAGATTTTTGGTAACGAATGACTTTCCTTGATTTCTTAATTTGTAAAAAAAAAAAAAAAATGCATTAAAATTATTTAACCTGTTAAACAAACCCACCCCAGATCTACGTAGTTCATCTTACAGTTCATACAGATGATTGGTGACAAACTTGAAGCAGGTAAAGTGAGGATTTGATCCCAGATAGTATGAGTGCAAATGCGATTTTATACAACAGTTCAATAAAAAAGAGGTTAGTATTGCTTTAGACACAATATTGGCTGCTTTTGCTCAATTTTGCCAAAATTTACCAACATTTTTAAAAAATATTTATCAAGCCAGAGCAGATCTATTGTGCGTCTCTGAGCAACACACAGCGGCATTTCGTTTCTGAATGAATTCACGTTTTGAGTGGAACGATCGGTTGAACCAATGATTCAATGATTCATTCAAAGAGAGCCATTTGCTTGATTCCTGAATGAATCTATTGTTTAAATGAATCAAATGAATTAATGATTCAATGACTTATTCATTTAGACATTTACTGACCACCTATACTGGCAGTTTTAGATTTAGTATCATTTCATAAAATAAAATATATATAATAAATAAATAATATTAAATATATGTGTGCGTGCGTGTGTGTGTGTGTGTGTGTGTGTGTGTGTGTGTGTGTGTGTGTGTGTGTATATATATATATATATATATATATATATATATATATATATATATATATATATATATATATATATAATGCCATCTTTTTCCATATAATAAAAAAATTGAAAAAATGTAAAAACAAAATGTATATTTGTTGCTTTTCTCAGTTAACACAATAATGATTTTAAATGATCTTTTGAGGGTATTCGCCAAATTTGACGTCAGATTAATTTGTGATTAATTAGATGAATTAATTGCCACATTTTTTAATTAATTAAATAAATAAAAAATGATTGCTTGACAACCCTCATTTATAATGGGCTATAAGTACAACCCCTTAAACAGAGCTTCTTTTTCTTCATGATTATATTAATGTATTCTTCTTTATTTATTATAAATGATTTATTCTTCATATCATAAAAATATTCATATATGTTTACTGTACCACTATAAATACAGACTAGACCAGTGTTAGTTTATTATTATATACTATTATAGTATTATAATATATAGTACATTTCATTTTCATTTTAAGAATATTATTGTGTGCTTCTGTCATATTTATTAGAGTTAGTTTTTATTTCTTTTTCTGTTTTCTTTTAATTTTTTTTCCAGTTTTAGTCATTTTAGTACTTTTATTTATTTGCCAAGACAAAAATTTTTTTCCAAAATGTTCAGCATTTGAATTTTTATTATATTTAATCTGATTATCAACAATTTTTGTGAGTAAAAAATTATAGAGATAGACGATATACACCTGGATAACACAAACAGAATGCAAAAACTTAAAAATTGAAGCCAAACTTGATTTAAAAGCCAAACGACACAATGTGCTTCGACGGAAGGGTTAGGAATGACTTTGTCGGACCAAACTGATGTCTCACGTTGAGATAGAGATGTAGAGATGGCGTTGAGATAGAACAGCTGATAGGTTGTGACAGTCAGTGGTCCTGCTATCTTTCTCGCTCTATCACTCGCCGTCTTTGCCTCAGATTAAACCCCGACTGGGTCTAAAAGTGACAAATGCGAGCGAGCGTCTCCGGCCTGTGGCAGAATCTCTAGAGGAGGCTGATAGCAGTCGGCCATATGCCACATTGTTACTAATAAGAGGAGCAGGAAATGGGACACACCTCGGACCGGCAATCACTTAGGGATCTGAGAGCGCTGTGTCTCTCTTGGCTTTTTACCCCTTTGACGTCCTTCGCCGTGACCTCATTAGCTGGCCCGTATCGGGATTAAGCTGGGGTCAAAGATAAAGCCGGACAACGCTCTCCGATGGGCGTGAAGCTTGATTAGAAAGGAACGATGAGCTAAGGGAAATTAAGAAAGATGAACGGCTCTCTGGACGTCTGACATGATTAGAAGTGATAAAGAAGACTGATGTTGCATCGAGTGCAGCAGATAAAATCATCCTAGATCATCCTACAGACGGTAGAGATGGTCAAACAGGGCCCGAGATGGGCCGTAACAACTGAACAGAGCACGTCTTCCTTATCTAATCTATACCTAAAGCAAGCGGAACATCTAGGTCTGTCCCATATTACTCAAACTGAAAAAAAGTATATCTATGAGCCCATAGATGTGTGTGAATTTTGGTGAAAATGTCTCGTTTCGTTTTGGAGTTATAGACATTTATATGAAAAAACACATCAAAAATGACTGACACCTAACTTTGATTGGATTTTACTACCCCTTACTATCAATATTTCGACATTTGGTGTATCATATATTTTACTATCGACCTATGTTTCCGAGCTTCTGATGCTAGTTCCGTCTCTATCTGACCAGCGGTTTCGAAGATATCAGCTAATGTTTTATAAGCGCTTAATTAATACGCTGCACAAACTATACGCTGAAACCTGGCAAATCTGGTATCGTTGGACTCGGCATGGATTCAGGAGCCAAAAAAAAGTTTGAGAATAAGTCAACCACACGCAAAGTTATAAGTATTTGAAAAAAAAACTTTTGAAACTTCTCAGGCTACTTCAGGGCACCGTGGTGATGACCCATACCGAGTTTCGTAACAATCTGTTCCTGTGTTCATAAACAGCCTTTTATCACATAAATCTAAATGGTTGACAGTCAAAATGGCGGACATGGTAAAAAAAGATATCAGTCGACTCGGCATGGTGTCCCAAATCTAACGAAGAATCATAACTTTTATGATTTTTGGACAAACAGTTCCGACGTTGTAAGCCAAAATAAAAAAAATTCGTATCTCCGGACCAGTAAGTGGCGCTGTGTCGAAACACTGCGTGTTGCCTTAGGTCATGTTTGTGATGACGTGTCAAGATTGGTTTGAAGACGATAAAGCGTTACGGAAATATATAAATAAATAAAGTGTATTTTTGCAACCTATACATACTGACCTCTATCAGTGTACCAAATTGCATAACATTCCCGCAAGTGGTTCTATGGGCTGCCATAGACTTCAATGGCGGAATAATAATAATAAGAAATCTAACGATGAGTCTCAATCTAAAGCGGGAGCACGCTCTCTGATGGGCGTGAAGCTTGATAAGAAAGGAACGATAAGCATAGGGAAATGAAGAAAGATGAATGGCTCTTGGTGCTTGGCCCCTAATAAATGCTGCTTTGGTTTGTGTACAGTATTGTTCAAAATAATAGCAGTACAATGTGACTAACCAGAATAATCAAGGTTTTTAGTATATTTTTTATTGCTACGTGGCAAACAAGTTACCAGTAGGTTCAGTAGATTGTCAGAAAACAAACAAGACCCAGCATTCATGATATGCACGCTCTTAAGGCTGTGCAATTGGGCAATTAGTTGAAAGGGGTGTGTTCAAAAAAATAGTAGTGTCTACCTTTGACTGTACAAACTCAAAACTATTTTGTACAAAAAAAAAAAAAAATTCTGTGATTTAGCAATCCTGTGAATCACTAAACTAATATTTAGTTGTATGACCACAGTTTTTTAAAACTGCTTGACATCTGTGTGGCATGGAGTCAACCAACTTGTGGCACCTCTCAGCTGTTATTCCACTCCATGATTCTTTAACAACATTCCACAATTCATTCACATTTCTTGGTTTTGCTTCAGAAATAGCATTTTTGATATCACCCCACAAGTTCTCAATTGGATTAAGGTCTGGAGATTGGGCTGGCCACTCCATAACATTAATTTTGTTGGTTTGGAACCAAGACTTTGCCCGTTTACTAGTGTGTTTTGGGTCATTGTCTTGTTGAAACAACCGTTTCAAGGGCATGTCCTCTTCAGCATAGGGCAACATGACCTCTTCAAGTATTTTAACATATGCAAACTGATCCATGATCCCTGGTATGCGATAAATAGGCCCAACACCATAGTAGGAGAAACATGCCCATATCATGATGCTTGCACCTCCATGCTTCACTGTCTTCACTGTGTACTGTGGCTTGAATTCAGAGTTTGGGGGTCGTCTCACAAACTGCCTGTGGCCCTTGGACCCAAAAAGAACAAGTTTACTCTCATCAGTCCACAAAATGTTCCTCCATTTCTCTTTAGGCCAGTTGATGTGTTCTTTGGCAAATTGTAACCTCTTCTGCACATGCCTTTTTTTTAACAGAGGGACTTTGCGGGGGATTCTTGAAAATAGATTAGCTTCACACAGACGTCTTCTAACTGTCACAGTACTTACAGGTAACTCCAGATCTTTGATCATCCTGGAGGTGATCATTGGCTGAGCCTTTGCCATTCTGGTTATTCTTCTATCCATTTTGATGGTTGTCTTCCGTTTTCTTCCACGTCTCTCTGGTTTTGCTCTCCATTTTAAGGCATTGGAGATCATTTTAGCTGAGCAGCCTATCATTTTTTGCACCTCTTTATAGGTTTTCCCCTCTCTAATCAACTTTTTAATCAAAGTACGCTGTTCTTCTGAACAATGTCTTGAACGACCCATTTTCCTCAGCTTTCAAATGCATGTTCAACAAGTGTTGGCTTCATCCTTAAATAGGGGCCACCTGATTCACACCTGTTTCTTCACAAAATTGATGACCTCAGTGATTGAATGCCACACTGCTATTTTTTTGAACACACCCCTTTCAACTAATTCAACTAATTGCCCAATTGCACAGCCTTAAGAGCGTGCATATCATGAATGCTGGGTCTTGTTTGTTTTCTGAGAATCTACTGAACCTACTGGTAACTTGTTTGCCACGTAGCAATAAAAAAATATACGAAAAACCTTGATTATTCTGGTTAGTCACATTGTACTGCTATTATTTTGAACAAGACTGTATATATACAGTAGTGGCCAAAAGTGATGTCCAGCCTAGGAAAATTGACATCACCATTTATCTACACTGTAAAAAATTATTTAGAAAAAAAGTTACCTGGTTGCCTTAAAATTTTGAGTTCATTGAAATCACATTTTTGAGTTAATACAATGAACATTTTTTGAGATTCATCAACCTTTATTAAAATATTATTAAAAGATTTTGTAAGCATATTGTGTAATTTTGTGTGTTTTATTTCTGATGACGCAGGAAGATTTTGAATTTCCATTTATTAAACAAATGTCCTTCATTGTATCAACTCAAATGTTTAATTTCAATAAACTCAAAATTTTAAGGCAACCAGCTTACTTACTTTTTTAAGTTAAACCAACAAAAACCAACAATAATTTTTTACAGTGTATATATTATTCAATATCTAAAAAGGATTTTATAAGCATATTGCTTAGATGTGCTTTAAGTCAGTTGTTTTATTTGTGATGATAACACAATGCAACATCCCAAATTGTGCGGACATCATTTTTGACCCTAACCCTGTTACATACAGAGAAACACGTGCAAAAACAGGGGAACCAGTGAAATATTAATAACTGATTATGTTGTAGTCTTTTTCCCGAGGTTTTAGTTTTCTATGCAGTTTTTTACTTAAACCCTTAAACCTGAAGCTGTTGTTTTTTTTCCAAATAATTTTGTCAAATAAATACCTTAACCAAGTTTATTGTTTTGTTCTTCCTTTATATTTAAAATATAGAAAAATAGTAATTAGAATATTTTAGTATACTAAAAACATAGTGAATATGTAGTATATATAGTATAAATAAGGCCCTATCTACATTTCTTTTAATTCTTAAATTTTATATATTTTGTATATATTAAGCCCTATAAAAAAATGTCCATGTTATTTCTTTAATTTTTCCACATTACTGCACCACTTATCTGTGGTTTTTTTTTATTAAGAAAAGAGATTTATAAAATGTTTATTGCACATAATTCTCCGCCGACTGTTGCTTGTCTACATTGATGTACATTTATGCACATATTCATGTGCAGGATCCAGAACGAACACTTGCAGAACTGCCAACTTCAAGGAGAATTGGCTTTGGAGAGCTTTGGATTTAGTCACCAGCTGGTGTGTAACTTTATTAAGAAGTCAAACATAACACATGGTTTGAATGGAATTGAAAGAACGATAATCTGGTTTAAGATCCTGACTCAAGAGATATTCTAAAGAAAGCTTCTGACATCACACATCATCCGAACTTTCATTTTTTTACTCTCTAAATGACTAAATGCATCCCTGTGTTTTTGTGAATTTGATGGGAATTTTCAGACCACGAGCCGCACAAATCCCACCACCCAGCTCTGGTTTCTGATCTGTGCAGTAGCAGATCAGGATACGGTCAGGCTGTGAGGTTTATGTGCTCTTATCGCACATCACTTCCTTCATTCTTTTTGCTGGCAGATGAGATGCCTTTCATGTGCATCCAAACTGACGTAACGGCTAAACACACCTCGCGCCTCCTTTACCAGCGTTTACCTGCAGGGGACTGAAGACTTTCCAGTTATTTTCACTAGTAAGAGCACACCATCTGTTATTCGTTCGTTCTCTCAGACCCTTTGCAGTTATTCCCACACGTTTGTGCACACGCTGGTTGTGCTGGTGTTTCTGCGCAGCATTGCTTGATAGCACCTTGTAATAGGCACTATTGCTCATAGTTGCATCACATTATGGAACTGGCACACGACGCCCAGGGCTCCGGTTTACGCTACGTCTCATTTGCACCCGAGTTTGTCGAAATCCTTCTCCAGCTGCAGTATTTCCAGGGAGGTCATGGGAAAGGCTGTGGCCTGTGGGTGTTGGTTTTTCATTTCTTTTTCACAGTTCTTAAGCTCCTAATTGAAATGCTCATTAAATGTGTAGCAGCAGGGATTTTTGCATCAGAGTTTTGGAAGTCGACACACTGCGCACAATGCGAGGTTGAAACACATTCTGCAAGACTGTTTTTTTATTGCCTCATTCGTTCCCATTGGAGGGATGAAATATTTCATTGTTTGTCAGTGTCACCGATCTACATATAATGTGCTTTTCATCTGCTCCGATGGAGCCACTGCCTCCCTGCACTTTCCTGAAGCAATAAAGAGCTTGTTTTGTGCACGACAGTTTGTGTATTTTCTACACTAAAGGGGCTGAAGCCCGAGCAATCTCATTTAAGGTCGAGTGAATTAAATGAAAGCCTCCGAATATTTTTCATTAAGGATGTGAAGAGAATTTAATAACTTCAAATTAAATGGTGCTAAATCTCTGGTGTTGTGGGGATCTCCGGGTGAGAGGAGGGAATAAGAAACCTGAAGTTTTGCAGTTTGGCACTTCACTTCAGCTATTATTATGCTGCCTTTAGTTTGTTTTTGCTACTACAAAGGATCAATTTATAGGGATAGTTCATCCAAAAATGACTTCCGTTCATCTTCAAAACACAAATGAAGATCTTTTTGATTAAAACTGAGAGATTTCTTTCCCTCTATTGACAGCTATGCAACTGTCATTTGGATATTTCAAAAAGTTCTTAAAGAGATCGTAAAACGAATCCATATGGATCGAGCGGCTTAGTCCAAATTTTCTGGGGACTTGATCGCTTTATGATGAACAGATTTAATTTACTCTTTTATTCACTTGTAAACATTCATCAACTCACATCAGTTGTGGTAAACGGAAGCTCAAGCATAATCACTTGACATGTGAGAACCAATGAGGTTCCTTCTCGTGTTATGCATCACGTTTGAGCTTCAGCGAAAACCAATGAGGTTCATTCTCGTGTTACGCATCATGTTTGAGCTTCAGCGAAAACCAATGAGGTTCATTCTTGTGTTACGCATCACGTTTGAGCTTCAGCGAGAACCAATGAGGTTCATTCTCATGTTACACATCACGTTTGAGCTTCAGCGAGAACCAATGAGGTTCATTCTTGTGTTACGCATCACGTTTGAGCTTCATCAAGAACCAATGGGGTTCCTTCTCGTGTTATGCATCACGTTTGAGCTTCATCAAGAACCAATGAGGTTCCTTCTCGTGTTATGCATCACGTTTGAGCTTCAGCAAGAACCAATGAGGTTCATTCTCGTGTTACGCATCACGTTTGAGCTTCAGTGAAAACCAATGAGGTTCATTCTTGTGTTACGCATCACGTTTGAGCTTCAGCAAGAACCAATGAGGTTCATTCTTGTGTTACGCATCACGTTTGAGCTTCAGCAAGAGCCAGTGAGGTTTGATCAAGCAGGATCAGTTGAGCTCCTGTTCATATTTATTGATCAATGTTTAAATGTGAATAAAAGCCTAAATTAAATATTTATTGTTTAAAAGTCAGAGTCATCATTTAAAGTTGTGTGACAATAATGTATGGTGTGTGTTGTGTTTGCAGGTGGACTTAGAGGGGCTTCTATCGTGGATTCTCTGGACACGCTGTACATCATGGGTCTGATGGAGGAGTATGAAGAAGCAAAGGAATGGGTCCAAAACAACCTGGACCTGAACTCGGTGAGCAAACAGTGTTGGGCTGGATTCACCAGCATTCCTCTGTGGGTTAGCAGCTAAATCTTAGCTCATGTAAATGCCTTCTATTGATCCAAATCTGTGCTGGAATCAATTGACTCTTTTAACCAAAGTCTAGTCCAGGGAATTAAGATAGTTTTTGTACAAATTAAACAATCTTGAGATGAAAGGCATCCGTTGTGGTTTCATCTTAACTGGACTGGTCTTCTCTGTTTGCCGCATGATTGAAAGATGAGGAGGGTGTGACATCTTTAAAAACTCTTCCACTGATAATAGACATCTATCTAATGTAGGCCTAGTCCACACGTACACGGGTATTTTTATTACTGGAGTTTTTACTCCTCCGTTTTAAAAAACAATCGCAACCACACAAGCACGGTTTTAAAAAAAATCTGTCCACATGAGAATGCAAAACTACGCTATGATTGGCTGCCTGATTTCCACATGGGTCCCATCCACGGCACCGATGCACATTGCACTGACTGAGGGATGCCATGGGCTCAAGTGAAACCCTTCTACAAGTTCCTTAACTTTGGACTCAGTGATAGGTAACTGTATATACACAGGTGCAGGGCCGAAGTGGACTGTAATAGCTTCACACACTTGCTTTACTATTTTGTATTACTGCATTCTGGCGCCTTTGTTCTGCAATACAATGAAATAACTGAACATGTATCTATAGGCTATAGCTACATGTGATAAGCGCTGTTAGTAGAGTCCACCGCATAGAATCGACTCACGTAAATCAAAAGGAGATGACGTGGAAAATCTGACGTCAAACAAAGGAGAGAACGGTGCACACTTTGACTTAAAAAGCCGAAATCTCCGGTTTCACCATCTACACGACAACGCTGTAACCGGAGTTTCTAAAAATCGTCACCCTGGCCGGAGTTTTCAAAAAAGTCCGGTTTCAGTAACCAGAGAAAGCGTTTGCGTGTGGACGAACAGCCAAACCGCATAGAAAAAGCTGCGGTTTTGAATAGCCGTGAATAGCCGTGTTCGTGTGGACAGGGCTGTAGAGTGAGAAATTACTCACTGATGGACAGTTCTAAAGGGGGAAACTATTGGTTGCTAGGGTGTTACTAGGATACAAGGTTGTTGTGGTTAGTTTCAATGCTGTTGCTTTGTTGTTCTGAATGGTTGCTTGCAAGGGTGTTGATAGGAAACTGGAATGTTTTGGGTAGTTGCTATAACTATAAAAGTTATAACTTTTGGTTGTTTAGGTGTTCTGAACGGTTGTTAGGGTGTTGCTAGGATATGCAGATGTTTTGCGTAGTTGCAATGCTGTTGATTTGATGTTATAAATGGTTGCTAGGGTGTTCCTAAGATACTTTAATGTGGAGGGTAGTTACTAGGCTGTTGTTAAATGGTTACTTAGGTGTTTTGAATGGGTCTTGTTTAGATGAGGATATTGCAGTTTTTGCTAAGCTGTTGTTTTCTTTTTGTTTGCTTTCCGTTGCTAAGGTGTTCTGAATGGTTGCTAGGATGTTGTTATTATATGCGGACATTGTAGTAGTTGCTATGCTGTTTCTGGTTCTCTTTTTTGCTTTCTGTTCTTTTGATGTTCTGAATGGTTGATTGGGTGTTCCTAGGATACTAGGATGTTTTATGTGGTTGTTAGGCTGTTGCTAAGAGGTTGTTTAGTTGTTCTGACTGGTTGCTACAGCGTTAATATATGCAAATATTGTTGTTAATTTCTATACTGTTGCCGTGTTCTGAATTGTTGTTAGGGTGTTGCTAGGATACTATGATGTGGTGGTTATTTGCTAGGTTGTTGTGAATTGTTTGCTTAGGTGTTCTGAATTGTTGCTAGGATATTTTTAGAATATGAGGATGTAGTGGGTAGTTGCTATGCTGTTGTTTTGATGTTCTGAATATTTGCTAGCGTGTTCCTAGCATACTAGGATATGGTGAGTAGTTGTTAGGCTGTTGCTAAGTGATTGCTTATGTGTTCTGAATGGTTGCTAATGTGTTGTTAAGATATTAGGATATTGTGGTAGTTGCTATGCTGTTATTTTCTTTTCTTTTTTTATCTTTTTATTGTATTGATGTTCTAAATACGTATTAGGGTGTTGCTAGGATACTATGATGTGGTGGATAGTTGCTAGATTGTTGTGAATTGTTTGCTTAGGTGTTCTGAATTGTTGCTAGGGTAGCCTACTGCTAAACTATTAGGATGTTGTGGGTAGTTGCTATGCTGTTGTTTTAATGTTCTGAATAGTTGCTAGTGCACTGTTAGAATATAAGGATGTTGTGGGTAGTTGCTAAGTGGTTGCTTATGTGTTCTGAATGGTTGCTAAGGTGTTGCTAAGATATGAGGATATTGTGGTAGTTGCTATGCTGTTGCTTTCTATTTTTTGTATGCTTTCTGTTGTTTTGATGTTCTGAATAGTTGCTAGGGTGTTCCTATGGTGCTAGGATGTGTTTGGTAGTTGCTATGCTGTTGCTAAGTGGTTACTTGAATGTTCTAAATAGTTGCTAGGGTGTTGCGAGGATACTAGGATGTTGCGGGTAGTTGCTAGGTTGTTGCTTAGGTATTCTGAATGATTCATAGTGTTGCTTGGGCATTGCTATGTGGTTGAGTTTTCTGAATGGTTGCTTGATGGTGCTTACTTGCAAATGTTAAAAAGGTCACCTTAAAAAAAATGTTAATTAATTTTGGTAAATGAAATGATTTTGTTGCAGATGGGTAGGTAAAATAAAGGGCTGGATTGGTACATGTGTGCCAAAAATAGAAATGAGGCATTGATTCACATTGGGTTCTTGCTGTCTAGAAAAGAAGGTAATTTAGTTTAGTTGGGTCGCAGCACTTGCAGTGTTTTTTACTTGAATTTCATAACTCTTAATACGGAGAATTTTGAAAGTGTAAAATGGCTTGTTAAAAACACATTATTTGAGGTGGTGTCATTGCTCAAGCAAAACGGTTTTATTGCATTCTGATGCACGGCGGCAAACTGCTCAGATTTTTCCTGAAGGTTTTTTGGCAGTTCATTAAAGGCACCAGTGGTATTTTGAATGTCGTGCTGGTGAGAAGCCCAGTGGTGCATATAAATGATGCATTCTGATTGGTCTTTCCAAGTGTATATTAATTACACATAAACATGTTCATACACACAGCACATACTGTGTTGAGTATTTCCAGAAACATTACTGTTCTTCTACCAAAGCTCATAAAATGCAATAAATAAAATATACTTCATCATTTTAACTTTCATTTTATGGACCAAGGAGTAAAAAATGTATTTCATGTCCCTTTCTATAATTTACCCCCACCCACGCCCCCCTACACACACACACACATAGAAAGAGCGCCGTAACTGAATGACTGTGTGTCAGGATTGTGCTGAAAGTCCTACAGGATGGGCAATAATGTCTCTCTTTCTCCATCTCATCCAGTGCAGTCCAGTGGTGGTAAAGCAGTGTCTGAGGTGTTTGGTGGCGATGTCTGTCGTGAAGACACACAGTCTAGATTTACTCTGCACACTTTGTCATAGAGGAAGCCAGCTTCATCCGTCACTCCCCGCACACTTTCAATCAATCTCCTGCCGAGTCTTCTCTCTTTAGCTGGCCATTTGCTCACTGATGGAGAGCGGACCACTTCAGCACGTGACTGATGCGTCTGTATCAGTGAGGAAAAGACTTATAGTCCACAGCTCAAAAGTTTAGAGACTGACCGATATATCAGGCAGACCAATCAATCGCTCGACATGTGAGATTAGCATTGAGTATTAGAGCATGGCCAGTCTGAGATGATGGGCACTGTGCCCAAATGACCAAAGTACAAGTGTTAGCGCCCCCTAGTGTGAGTTCAAAGTTTAAAGACAGATGTTTCAATAGATGAATACAAAATGAAGAAGATAAAAAATGTAATAAATAAAAATATGAAATTAAAACATTTGGTTGAATGTATGAATAATATGATAAAAGAAGACAAAATGAAACTGAGTTGAATATACAAATCTAGATGAAAAGTAAATAAATAAATAAATCACTTTGTTTTGAAGTGAGTGAAGTTTATTGTAGCACCTCACCTATCACTCAGGCAGGAGACGGGAGAGGAAAAATCTACACCTCAGCAGTTTTTCTGTTTCTTAATTCGCTCCTCCGCCGACCCGCACCCCGCACCCCGCTACCAATCAGACACTTAAGTGTCTCGCTACATTTCTTGTGCTTCCTGAGCTGTTTGTAGCTCATAAATATGGATATGTATAACGCAGTCTGCAGTCTAAGTGTGCTGGGGTAGTCAGACATTTGATGCATCTGTTGAATGGGAATATCAGACTGACAATCTATTATCCATCCATCCATCCATCCATCCTTTCTGTCTGTCCGCCTGTCTATCCGTCTGTCCATTCATCTATCCATCTATCTATCTATCTATCTATCTATCTATCTATCTATCTATCTATCTATCTATCTATCTATCTATCTATCTATCTATCTATCTATCTATCTATCTATCTGTCTATTAAAGGTGCAGTCTGTCTGTCTGTCTGTCATTCCATCCATCCATCCATCCATCCATCCATCCATCCATCCATCCATCCATCCATCCATCCATCCATCCATCCATCCATCCATCTATCCATCCATCCATCCATTCATCTATCCATCCATCCATCCATCCATCCATCATGGATCTGTGAAATGGGAATATCAGACACCGGGAGACCGCAGGAGGACAGAAGGCCGGTTAAACGGTGGGCAAAATTTAGCGTCGCTATCAGGTCAGAAGGAATGACTTTACAGATCCATCTAGTCAAATGTGATGCAGGACGGATCTTGTAGAACGACGGTGAGATTTGTCTTTCAAATAGCCGTGTCCGTGAGCAGAATGACTCCATGTATTTCGCACTCTCGTGGGCTGGAATGAGCAATTGTGAGTTAATCCTTGCTTTAGCATGAGGCCAAAGCAGGCCAGGAGTGTGTCAAGAGCGTTTATCTTGAGGTCGGGAGAATGAATTTATTCAGGGGAATGAGTCCATTTTTTTGGGGGTTCGAGGCGAATGCAAACAGAGCAGAATCCTAATGACCGTGTTGATACTGCGGGATCGGAGTAATCTGATTAGTTTCATTCTGTGCTGGTGATGTGATTCACTACCGCTCCCTCCAATCAGCCAATCGCAATCTGAACATAAAGGGTAATTGAAGGGAATTTCTGCTCTCGAAAAAGCATTTTCTTATTACCGTCTCTGATTTGATTGCCCTATTCACTCTTTCAGATTCTGAGACGCACAGAAACACGTTCGCTCGCTTGTTGGCGCGGCTGTTGGCGACTCTGACGGTGGCCGATGACAGAGTTGATTAAAGTTTGCAGCAATAGGCTCTGTGACTGCGTCTTCGGCTCGTTAACGTGACTGGCACTGTTTTTTCGAGGTGACAACACTTCGCTCGGCACCTGAGAGTGTTACGAGTGAGGCAGCTAATCTAATTGAGCTCTCAAAAACTATTTCAACACTTATAGATGTTTGAATGTCACTGCGTTAGATTAAAGAGCATGAAGCAAGTGTCAAGTAGTAAAGAAAGAAAGATGTGCACGCACACAAAATTTGTATTATATGAAGAGTCAGTAGGCTAGTATTGTGTGACTGTGAAGAGCAGGTCTGTTCACGCCAAGGACGATAGATATTTATACAGTTCTAAAATATATTCTAAATATAAAAGAATAAGAGTCATGCCACAACTGTAACAATAACGACACAGAGAAACGATACCATTGAAATCTCTTTTAGAAGGATTTTTTCAAGCTGATGGATGATAAAAACATTGACAGCCAATCAGAATCCATCGTGCTTTCAGAGCTCAAAGGATTTAAAGTGGCAGTTGACAAAACTGCAGTGCATGCTTATAATAAACACACATGATCACACATGACACACACATGATGAGTGTCACATGATCCTTCACAAATCATTGATAGGATGATTTATTGCTCAAGAAACATTTATGATTATCAATGTTGAATGCAGTTGTGCTGCTTCATATTTTTATAAAAACGGTCTCTTTTAATCTATTTAAAGCATCCTTCAAATCTTATTGACCCAAACTTTTGAACACATATTACAATGTAATTACAAATGCATATCTATCTATCTATCAATCTATCTATCTATCTATCTGTCTATCTATCTATCTATCTATCTATCTATCTATCTATCTATCTATCTATCTATCTATCTATCTATCTATCTATCTATCTATCTATCTATCTATCTATCTATCTATCTATCTATCTATCTATCTATCTATCTATCTATCTATCTATCTATCTATCTATCTATCTACAGTCCCTGACAAAAGTCTTGTCGCTTATCTATTTTCTAGAAATACCTGATATTAACCTGACTTTTAATTAATTAATTGGTGTTAGAAATAGCTCATATGAAAAGCTAAAACCCTCCCAAATGATGTTTAAATAACTCCTGAAATAAATAATTTTCACAGAAAAAATATTTATCATTTAATCAAGACAGAAAGGTCAAATTTTGGCAAGACAAAAGTGTTGTCGCCTATACAGAAATTGAACAAATTTACTGCAAATACAAAAATATGTCAGCAAATTAAGTTGTGGTGCTGTGAGATCCAAATTTAATATCTTGTATGACTTCCATGAGCTTGAAGGACTGCATCCATGCGGTTTGGATTCATACAATTTATTGATGAAGTCATCAGGAATAGCTAAGAAAGCAGTCTTGCATGCCTCCCAGAGTTCATCAATATTCTTTGGTTTCGTCTTCCATGCGTCCTCTTTCATCCTACCCCACATAATCTCAATGATGTTCATGTCTGGTGACTGGGCTGGCCAATCCTGGAGCATCTTGATCTTCTTCACCTGAGGAACTTTGATGTGGAGATGGAAGTATGCGATGGAGCACCGTCCTGCTGCAGAATTTGGCCTCTTTTATGGTTGGGAATATAAGAGGTAGCTAAGATTTCTTGGTATTTTAGACTATTGATGTTGCCTTCCACCCTGCTGATCTCTCGCACACCCCCATACTGGATGTAACCCCAGACCATGATTTTTCCGCCACCAAACTTCACTGTTTTCTGGGTGAATCTCGGATCCATTCTGGCTCCAGTAGGTCTCCTGCAATATTTGCGGCGACTGTGGTGTAATTCAACAGAAGATTCATCTGAAAAATCCACCTTCTGCCACTTTTCCAGCGTCCATCCTTTTAGCAGGCTGTGGGCCTTGGCAAATGCCACACGGTTTTTCAATTGTCTTTTGTTTAGTGCTGGCTTCTGGGCACTGATTCGACCATGGAGGCCATTTCGAGACAGAATCCGACAAACTGTTCTGGTTGACACAGGGACTTCAGGTGACCAGGTCTCGTGGAGCTCTGCTGCAGTGGAAAATGGGGTGGCCTTGGATTTTCGAGCCAACAAACGGTCCTCTTGAGCAGTTGTCTTGTGGGGTCTGCCTGACCTGGGCTTGTCAAAAACATCTCCAGTCTCTTCAAATCTTTTTTTTATCCTCTGTACTTGACGCTGAGACACATTGAAGGTGTCTGCCACATCAGCAGTGGATCTGGTCTTCAGCCTCTTGATAATCAAAACTTTAGTCTCAGGGTGAATCTTAGGCATGTTTGCAGAGGTCTAGTTGCAGTTGATGTGAAGGTCTAGTGTACTGGGGTGCTTTTTATACACACTTGAGACCTAATTGATCCATTATTAGTCACAGGTGAAGCTCATATGACAAGGTGACAACACTTATGTCTTTGCAAAAATTGACTCAATGGGCTTTACCAAGCTGTGAATATTAGAATACTTTTTGAAAGTTTAGTTTTTCACTGAAACATTATCACAAAAGCTGGTGGGATTAAAATGAGCCATTTCTTGTAAAAAAAATCTTGATTAGAAATATATTTCAGCGGCACTTTAGGTCAATTTGTACACAAGCGACAAGACTTTTGTCAGGGACTGTATCTATCTATCTATCTATCTATCTATCTATCTATCTATCTATCTATCTATCTATCTATCTATCTATCTATCTATCTATCTATCTATCTATCTATCTATCTATCTATCTATCTATCTATCTATCTATCTATCTATCTATCTATCTATCTATCTATCTATCTATCTATCTATCTATCTAATCCAAATTCCAACTCATGAATTAAAAGAGACAATTATTAAAGGTGCAGTGTGTAATATTTATGAGGATCTATTGACAGAAATGCAATGTAATATACATAACTATGTTTTCAGTGAAATATAAAGACCTTACTTTAACTGTTATGTTTTTTTTACCTCAGAATGAGACCTTTCTATCTACACACACTGCAGGTCTGCTTAAAGTGACGTCGCCATTTTGCACCGTCATGTTTCTACAGTAGCCCTAAACGGACAAACTGCTCTACAGAGAGCTAGCTACTCTCTGCTCTCTCAGATGACATTTTTGTCCTTTGTCAGCCACCGTAGCTTCTCCATGTGCTTTGAAAAAGAGAGGTGTGCGGTGGTTGATTACAATTCACAACCTCACCACTAGATGCCGCAAAAATGTAAATGAACTTTAATGAAATAAATAAACTAAATGAAAGTAAACCGCGGGCAGCCCCTCACGGACGACTGCCTGCACACACATAACAAACCATAAACAAAACTCAACATAAAGTCCAGGCCTGGTCCTCTCTCGTCCTTGACTGGTGTCGCTCGTCCTTATATGCCTCCGAGCTCCTTCATGAGAGGACTCGAGACCGGTGTGACTCGCAGGTGACACTCTTCTGCAATCACGTCCCGGTCTCACTCGTTCACCTCGCCACAATTACCAATTCAGAACACGCGTGAACAGACACACACACACACACACACACACACACACACACACACACACACACACACACACACACACACACACACACACACACACACACACACACACACACACGTCTGGTTTACTATCTATGTGGGGACTCTCCATAGGCGTAATGGTTTTTATACTGTGCAAACCGTATTTTCTATCCCCCTACGCTGCCCCTGCCCCTAAACCTACCCATCACAGGAAACATTCTGCATTTTTACTTTCTCAAAAAAAACTCATCCTGTATTATTTATAAGCCTTTTAAAAAAAGTGGGGACCGTCAGCTGGTTCCCACAATGTAGGTAATCTCAGGTTTTATTATCCTTATGGGGACATTTTATTATCCTTATGGGGACACAATGTAATATAAACAAGGGTACACACACACACACACACACACACACACACACACACACACACACACACACACACACACACACACACACACACCTAGTAATTCCCATTAAAATGAATGAGAGGTCATATAAAGGAGTCAGACACCCAATGTAAGATATTTAGAGCTGAATTTACAGGTTATGCATGCAATTTTTTATTTTTTTATTTAGGTTGAAAGAATGTGCTTAAATTATAATTTATTTATTATTTATTGATCAAATCTAATAATTTAAAGGTAAATAAAACATAAAAAAATCTCCCAAAAGAATTTCCCCCTTTTTTAAAGTATAATTTTAGGGCTTCAGATCGTTATTAAGTACGAGGGAAGAATGTTTAATGTCAATCAGACAGCCTGTTTGTGTGTATACAGAATATAAATCAGACTACCATAACCAGCATAAACCTGCCTGTAAATTCATGTCGGCCATTTCAGCGGAACGGTTTTGGATTATTTTTTTTTTTTTTGAAGTGGTCAGCATCCACTGTGAGCAAAGCTCTCTTTTCTGCAGCGTATCTGCCCATCTCTCCTCGGATCCCTTTGATTTGCTGAGATGGTGTGTGTGTGTGGTGAGCAAAGCTGACATGAGTGTCCTCTTCCTCTCCGGTTCAAATCCGGCACAGCAGCACAAATGGAAAAGCATTAATGAAGTCCTGCAGGCTGTGGATGGACAGCTGTCATTGTCTGCATCATACTTTACTTCTGCTTCCTCCTCTTTCTTTTCTTCTACAGTGGAGGCTTGTTGCTATGGAAGCTCTGTTAGATTCAAAGGAAACAAACCACCTCAGTGCTCTTCTCCACCGCTGGCAGAGTCTTCAGTCAGGGTTGTGCTGAAATTACAATTGAAGAATTGGCTTCTTTTCAAATCACGGTTATTTGAATTAATTACAACAAAGGAAGGTGAATTATGCTTGATGCTTGAATTGATGCTTGCTGGGAAATGCTGTTTTCTTCTCTGGAACACAAAACTTAATTTTAAATTATTAAAAATGACCCTCAAAGGAACTAAACGAATATTTATATACAGGTGGATCTCAAGTTATAAAGTCTGCATCTCAAGTTCAGTAAAAATGTATTGAAAACTATTCAAATGGTGTGCTACTCATAACGTGATTTCTATTTCAATCAAATTGAATCTAAAAAAAATGATTAAATAGTTTTATTATTACTTCTACACTATCATGGTATGTTGTTAATATATCTTTAGCTTTTATTTTTATATATTCTGTGATTTTACAGGTGTAAAGGTTCAGATTTCTCATGCTTCTCATGCTTCATGTTTCATGCCTCTGGGGTGTCAGTTTCGGTTCGGTAGAGTAACTAATTGGTACTATTGGTGGTGCAATGACTAGGAAATCTGAGCCTGAGATTAATAACTGATGTTTGAACACTTTACTGCAGTCTGTAGTCTTTTACTTAAAGGTCCCATTCTTCGCGTGTTTTCGTAGCTTTGATTATGTTTACAGTGTGCAATATAACATGAGTTCATGTTTCGCGTGTAAAAAAACACAGTATTTTTCACACAATTTACGTATCTGTATACCGCTGTTTTCTCTGTCCTAAAAACGGCCTGATGATTTCCTTGTTCTATGAAGTCCCTCCTTCAGAAACAAGTTCTGATTAGGCCAGCGCTTCCCGCGCTGTGTTTGGACAGCAGCGTAGTGCACGTTGCACGGAAAGGTCCCGCCTCTTAGGGTAGATACGCGCGCTCAATGTTATTGCAAAAATGTCTATATTTCCTTATCAATTTGAGTCGGAATCAGACCCGGAGAATATCGAAGAGGATCGATTACAACCTGCTCAGGAAAGACTTTTGCTGGATGTTTCAGAATGGTAATAATAATAATAATAATAATAATAATAATGCGTTCGATTTATATAGCGCTTTTCAAGGCACTCAAAGCGCTTTACATAGAAGGGGGAAATCTCCTCAACCACCACCAATGTGCAGCATCCACCTGGATGATGCGACGGCAGCCATATTGCGCCAGAACGCTCACCACACACCAGCTGATTGGTGAAGAGGAGACCGAGTGATGAAGCCAATCAGGAGAGGGGGATTATTAGGAGGCCATGATGGACAGAGGCCAATGGGCAAATTTGGCCAGGATGCCGGGGTTACACCCCTACTCTTTTTGGGATTTTTAATGACCACAGAGAGTCAGGACCTCGGTTTAACGTCTCATCCGAAAGACGGTGCTCTTTGTCAGTATAGTGTCCCCATCACTTTACTGGGGCATTAGGACCCACACAGACCACAGGGTGAGCGCCCCCCTGCTGGCCTCACTAACACGGTAAGCTGTCTATTCAGTAGTTTAAACTGATCATTACAAACACCAACAATCGATGGTGTCTGAATGAATTACTACACTTTTATATGCTAAGTTTTTCGGATTAGTTTCAATTACCATCTAATGTTAGTTAACAAAGCTAAACAGCGTTGCACTTTGTGTCATGAGTTACATAAACTGTTGAACGGACCGACTTAAATAATAAAATACACTTACCGGTTGTGGTCCATAAACAACGCCTTCTCTGCGTTATCTTTTAAGAATAATCTTTCTGCGAATCCGGCATTAAACTGATTGAGATTGAGGAAGCAGTCCTCAGCAAAATGTGCTGCTTATAGTTTTAAATAGTGATTATAATTTTCCGGAACCGAGTTAACCATAAACTGTAGCCATTGATCTCTACGTACAGCGTCCGTGGAAAGGCCAAACAAAGGTGATTTGATGGATTTGAAGGATGAAAATAACAGCGTTTTAATGGCATGACGACAAACACACTCTACAAAAACAACGCTTCCTATTCTCGACCTGCGAGAGCAAAAGGACAACGCCCCCGAATTTGCGTGTTCTTGTGGGCGGAGGGTTCGTCAACAAACGGTTTTAGTTGCGTCATTAAAGCAGGAAGTGCAGCGGTGTAGTGCAAACCGGCCGTTCGCTGTAGGCTTTAAAAGGGAACTTCTGTTAAATAAAATATCTCGCTTGGCATTGAACTTTGAGCTTTATAGTTTTACAGGTATTATTTATGCTCTAACAGCAACATTTCACACTAACTAAAGTCTGAAAGATGGAATCGCAAAGCACTCCTTAAATTCAGAAAAGGATTGATATAGAGCAGTGAATCAGAAAGGACATATATTGTAGTGTAAAGCACGCCACCACTGGACTCTAGAGCAGTGACACATGTTCTCTAAATGGCCAATCCCGCTTCTCTGTCTGGCAATCTAATGGACGCGTCTGGGTTTGGAAGTTTCCAGGAGAACTTTACTTGTCTGACTGCATTGTGCCAAGTATAAAGTTTGGTGGAGGAGGGGTTATCGTATGGGGTTGTTTTTCAGGGGTTGGGCTTTACCCCTTAGTTCCAGTAAAAGGAACTCTTAATGCTTCAGCATACCAATACATTTTGGACAATTTCATGTTCCCAATTTTGTGGGAACAGTTTGAAGATGGCTCCTTCCTGTTCCAACATGACTGCACACCAGTGCACAAAGCATCGGTCCATAAAGACATGGATGAGTGAGTTTGGTGTGGAGGAACTTGACTGGCCTGCACAGAGTCCTGAGCTCAACCCAATAGATCAGCTTTGGGATGAATTAGAGCGGAGACTGAGAGCCAGGCCTTCTCGTCCAACATTAGTGCCTGACCTCATAAATGAGCTTCTAGAAGAATGGTCAAAAATGGAAGACTCAGTTAGTCTGGAATATTCTAAACCACTCACTCTGTCTCCAGGAGGAGTTGGCTGATGTCAGGCGCATTTCTCCATGGACATAGTTGACATTTTCAAAGATTTTATTCTGAATGAGCATTTGACATTATTGCTTATCTTACCATACAGCGCAAATGATATTCCATGGGACGTTACGCATCCTTTGAAGAGGCAAAATAAGAGGGCGGATAATTAGCGTGTTCTTTGAGCTCTTGAATGGAGACTTCCATGCTGAAAGTCTCTCCTGGGCGTCATCTGAAGAGATAGATGAGAGAGAGAGAGAGAGGGGGGGGGGGAACTGATGGTGTTTCCCTCAATGCAGTTAGTGCTTCCCCCATCTGGAGCCATGTGCAGATGTTCATGTAGTTTACAAAAAAAAAAACTGTGTGTGTGTGTGTGTGTGTGTGTGTGTGTGTGTGTGTGTGTGTGTGTGTGTGTGTGTGTGTGTGTGTGTGTGTGTGTGTGTGTGTGTGTGTGTGTGTGTGTGTGTGTGTGTGTGTGTGTGTGTGTGTGTGTGGCCTGGTAATCCCTACGTTATGGGGACAAAATGTCTCCACAAAGATGGCAATATCCGAAATCCTTGTCCTTGTGGGGACATTTTTAGTTCCCCATGAGGAAAACATCTTATAAATCGCACAGAAGGAGTTTTTTTGAGAAAGTAAAAATGCAGAATGTTTCCTGTGATGGGTAGGTTTAGGGGCAGGGGCAGAGTAGGGGGATAGAAAATACGGGTTTGTACAGTATGAAATCCATTACGCCTATGGAAAGTCCCCATAAAACATGGAAACACGACGTGTGTGTGTGTGTGTGTGTGTGTGTGTGTGTGTGTGTGTGTGTGTGTGTGTGTGTGTGTGTGTGTGTGTGTGTGTGTGTGTGTGTGTGTGTGTGTGTGCGTGTGTTTGTTTGAGGTGTAAAGGTTTAGAATTCTAATGCTTATGTTTGTTTCATGCCTCTGGAGTGTTCATTTCTGTTCGGTAGAGTAAATAATTGGTAATATTGGTGGTGCAATGATTTGGAAATCTGAGATTGATATTGATAACTGATGTTTTAAAGGGTTATTTCACCCAAAAATGAAAATAATCCCTTAATTTACTCACCCTCAAGACATTTTAGGTGTATATGACTTTCTTCTTTCAGCCAGTCTGAGTTAAATTAAAAAATATCCTGACTATTCTAAGCTCTATAATGGCAGTGAATGGTTCCTTGTTTTTGTGAAGACTAAAACAGCATCCATTCATCATAAAAGTAATCCGTATGACTCCAGGGGGTTAATAAAGGCCTTCTGAAGCGAAGCAATGCATTTTCTGCAGTCCAACTGCTGCTAAAAGCAGTCAGTAAATGCAGAAAAGGATTGATATAGAGCAGTGAATCAGAAAGGCCTTTTGTAAGATGAGATTTGAATAGGTTTGTATTTTAAACTCACTTGTCAAGTCATGCTCAAAAGCAGCTTCCAGCAAACCTTTGCAGCTTGTATCAGTTTTTTTAAACATTAAAGTTTAACAACAAGAACAAAAACTCTGATCGCGCAGCCGTGAGTAAATCACACCGCAGGCGTCGGGCCCCTGGCGACAAATAAATGCGTGTTCTTCCAGACCTGTTTATTTTTTAATAGTTCAATTAGTCTTCCAGATTGCAGTTTAATGCATTTCAATTTGATCTTGATGAAGTTGAATTTGATCCTCGGTTGTCTATCGTCTCGGCGGAATCCCCTCGGCAGCTGAAGTGTGAACAGACTATTGAATGTGGTCGCAGGTTTGTTTGCTTGTGAATTTAATTAACTCACTATTACACGTCGGCACGCTGGAGATTGTGCATCATAGGCAGCATTTATACAGCAGGGCCCGAGAGTGTCAGTGAATGCGTTGATTTCAGTAGATCCGCACTGAGAATCAGAGCTCATGTAAGTAAAGGAACAGTCAAAGCCGGAGCCTCTTTTCAGGAAGTCGTTGACATTGTTTTTTGATAAATGAAAAAAGAAAATGAGCCTTTTCTCGAGGGCAGATGTGCCTTTTCATTCTCAGCTCAGATATTCTGTGTTTTTGTGTTTTTTTATGCACATTTTTCACCAGACTTGTGCCTTTCCAGAATCAATGTATTAATAATTCATGCTATAGTCAGATAGGTGGTACTGCTGGCCGGGGATAATTTCTTTTAATAGTGGGAATACATGATTGATGAAGGTGACCCAAAACTAAAAGATATAAATATACAAAATCATCTGGCCCAAGCCTCAGTCCTTATCAAGGCTTTGACTTCAAGGTGAGAGGAAAAATCGATACTGGATAGAAGAAGAGAGGAAATAGTGTAAATCACAAAAAGTTAAGTTGATAAAGTTTGTGCATGTTTAGATCAGAACGACAAGCAGCAGGTTTGAGCCTTCTCTCCTCAGGAAAGAAAACACGAAATATTGAGGACTCATCTAGGCGCTTTTGTCTGATAAAAGATCCCTACACCACATATTTTATGACTTTAGACTTTATATTTCACAATTCTGACTTTATATCACTCAATTCTGACTTTATATCTCACAATTCTGACTTTATATCTCTCAATTCTGACTTTATATCTCTCAATTCTGACTTTATATCTCACAATTCTGACTTTATATCTCACAATTCTGACTTTATATCTCTCAATTCTGACTTTATATCTCTCAATTCTGACTTTATATCTCACAATTCTGACTTTATATTTCACAATTCTGACTTTATATCTCACAATTCTGACTTTATATCTCTCAATTCTGACTTTATATCTCTCAATTCTGACTTTATATTTCACAATTCTGACTTTATATCTCTCAATTCTGACTTTATATCTCTCAATTCTGACTTTATATCTCACAATTCTGACTTTATATCTCACAATTCTGACTTTATATCTCTCAATTCTGACTTTATATCTCTCAATTCTGACTTTATATCTCACAATTCTGACTTTATATCTCTCAATTCTGACTTTATATTTCACAATTCTGACTTTATATCTCACAATTCTGACTTTATATCTCACAATTCTGACTTTATATCTCTCAATTCTGACTTTATATCTCTCAATTCTGACTTTATATCTCACAATTCTGACTTTATATCTCTCAATTCTGACTTTATATCTCACAATTCTGACTTTATATCTCTCAATTCTGACTTTATATTTCACAATTCTGACTTTATATCACTCAATTCTGACTTTATATCTCTCAATTCTGACTTTATATCTCTCAATTCTGACTTTATATCTCTCAATTCTGACTTTATATCTCACAATTCTGACTTTATATTTCACAATTCTGACTTTATATCTCTCAATTCTGACTTTATATCTCACAATTCTGACTTTATATCTCTCAATTCTGACTTTATATCTCACAATTCTGACTTTATATCTCTCAATTCTGACTTTATATTTCACAATTCTGACTTTATATCACTCAATTCTGACTTTATATCTCTCAATTCTGACTTTATATCTCTCAATTCTGACTTTATATCTCACAATTCTGACTTTATATCTCACAATTCTGACTTTATATCTCTCAATTCTGACTTTATATCTCTCAATTCTGACTTTATATCTCACAATTCTGACTTTATATTTCACAATTCTGACTTTATATCTCACAATTCTGACTTTATATCTCTCAATTCTGACTTTATATCTCTCAATTCTGACTTTATATTTCACAATTCTGACTTTATATCTCTCAATTCTGACTTTATATCTCACAATTCTGACTTTATATCTCTCAATTCTGACTTTATATCTCTCAATTCTGACTTTATATCTCACAATTCTGACTTTATATTTCACAATTCTGACTTTATATCTCACAATTCTGACTTTATATCTCTCAATTCTGACTTTATATCTCACAATTCTGACTTTATATCTCTCAATTCTGACTTTATATCTCTCAATTCTGACTTTATATCTCACAATTCTGACTTTATATATCACAATTCTGACTTTATATTTCACAATTCTGACTTTATATTTCACAATTCTGACTTTATATCTCTCAATTCTGACTTTATATCTCACAATTCTGACTTTATATCTCTCAATTCTGACTTTATATCTCACAATTCTGACTTTATATCTCTCAATTCTGACTTTATATCTCACAATTCTGACTTTATATCTCTCAATTCTGACTTTATATCTCTCAATTCTGACTTTATATCTCTCAATTCTGACTTTATATCTCACAATTCTGACTTTATATCACTCAATTCTGACTTTATATCTCTCAATTCTGACTTTATATCTCTCAATTCTGACTTTATATCTCACAATTCTGACTTTATATCTCACAATTCTGACTTTATATCTCACAATTCTGACTTTATATCACTCAATTCTGACTTTATAACACAATTCCGACTTTATATCTCACAATTCTGACTTTATATTTCACAATTTTGACTTTATATCTCTCAATTCTGACTTTATATCTCTCAATTCTGACTTTATATCTCACAATTCTGACTTTATATCTCACAATTCTGACTTTATATCTCACAATTCTGACTTTATATTTCACAATTCTGACTTTATATCTCACAATTCTGACTTTATATTTCACAATTCTGACTTTATATCTCACAATTCTGACTTTATATCTCTCAATTCTGACTTTATATTTCACAATTCTGACTTTATATCTCTCAATTCTGACTTTACATCTCACAATTCTGACTTTATATTTCACAATTCTGACTTTATATCTCACAATTCTGACTTTATATTTCACAATTCTGACTTTATATCTCTCAATTCTGACTTTATATCTCTCAATTCTGACTTTATATCTCACAATTCTGACTTTATATCTCACAATTCTGACTTTATATCTCTCAATTCTGACTTTATATCTCTCAATTCTGACTTTATATCTCACAATTCTGACTTTATATCTCACAATTCTGACTTTATATCTCACAATTCTGACTTTATATTTCACAATTCTGACTTAATATCTCTCAATTCTGACTTTATATTTCACAATTCTGACTTTATATCTCTCAATTCTGACTTTATATCTCTCAATTCTGACTTTATATCTCACAATTCTTACTTTATATTTCACAATTCTGACTTTATATCTCTCAATTCTGACTTTATATCTCTCAATTCTGACTTTATATTTCTCAATTCTGACTTTATATCTCACAATTCTGACTTTATATTTCACAATTCTGACTTTATATTTCTCAATTCTGACTTTATATCTCTCAATTCTGACTTTATATTTCTCAATTCTGACTTTATATCTCACAATTCTGACTTTATATCTCACAATTCTGACTTTATATTTCACAATTCTGACTTTATATTTCTCAATTCTGACTTTATATCTCTCAATTCTGACTTTATATTTCTCAATTCTGACTTTATATCTCACAATTCTGACTTTATATTTCACAATTCTGACTTTATATTTCTCAATTCTGACTTTATATCTCACA
This sequence comes from Pseudorasbora parva, assembly GCF_024679245.1. NCBI lineage: Eukaryota > Metazoa > Chordata > Actinopteri > Cypriniformes > Gobionidae > Pseudorasbora > Pseudorasbora parva. The sequence goes on from NC_090178.1 coordinate 5,665,965, forward strand.
ATTCTGACTTTATATCTCTCAATTCTGACTTTATATCTCACAATTCTGACTTTATATCTCTCAATTCTGACTTCTGACTTTATATTTCACAATTCTGACTTTATATCTCTCAATTCTGACTTTATATCTCACAATTCTGACTTTATATTTCACAATTCTGACTTTATATGTCACAATTCTGACTTTATATCTCTCAATTCTGACTTTATATCTCACAATTCTTACTTTATATTTCACAATTCTGACTTTATATCTCTCAATTCTGACTTTATATCTCACAATTCTGACTTTATATCTCACAATTCTGACTTTATATTTCACAATTCTGACTTTATATCTCTCAATTCTGACTTTATATTTCTCAATTCTGACTTTATATCTCTCAATTCTGACTTTATATCTCACAATTCTGACTTTATATTTCACAATTCTGACTTTATATCTCTCAATTCTGACTTTATATCTCACAATTCTGACTTTATATCTCACAATTCTGACTTTATATCTCACAATTCTGACTTTATATCTCTCAATTCTGACTTTATATCTCTCAATTCTGACTTTATATTTCACAATTCTGACTTTATATTTCACAATTCTGACTTTATATCTCTCAATTCTGACTTTATATCTCACAATTCTGACTTTATATTTCACAATTCTGACTTTATATCTCACAATTCTGACTTTATATCTCACAATTCTGACTTTATATCTCACAATTCTGACTTTATATCTCACAATTCTGACTTTATATCTCTCAATTCTGACTTTATATCTCACAATTCTGACTTTATATTTCTCAATTCTGACTTTATATCTCTCAATTCTGACTTTATATCTCTCAATTCTGACTTTATATCTCACAATTCTGACTTTATATTTCACAATTCTGACTTTATATCTCACAATTCTGACTTTATATCTCTCAATTCTGACTTTATATCTCACAATTCTGACTTTATATCTCTCAATTCTGACTTTATATCTCACAATTCTGACTTTATATCTCTCAATTCTGACTTTATATTTCACAATTCTGACTTTATATCTCACAATTCTGACTTTATATCTCACAATTCTGACTTTATATTTCACAATTCTGACTTTATATCTCACAATTCTGACTTTATATTTCTCAATTCTGACTTTATATTTCACAATTCTGACTTTATATCTCACAATTCTGACTTTATATCTCACAATTCTGACTTTATATCTCTCAATTCTGACTTTATATCTCTCAATTCTGACTTTATATTTCACAATTCTGACTTTATATCTCACAATTCTGACTTTATATATCACAATTCTGACTTTATATTTCACAATTCTGACTTTATATTTCACAATTCTGACTTTATATCTCTCAATTCTGACTTTATATCTCACAATTCTGACTTTATATTTCACAATTCTGACTTTATATCTCACAATTCTGACTTTATATTTCACAATTCTGACTTTATATTTCACAATTCTGACTTTATATCTCACAATTCTGACTTTATATTTCACAATTCTGACTTTATATCTCTCAATTATGACTTTATATCTCACAATTCTGACTTTATATTTCTCAATTCTGACTTTATATCTCTTGTTACGTGCTTATAAGATGTAAACGGGATGATGACGCAACATTTATGCAAGATGTGACTGTGGAGGTGCAGACAGGAAAAACAACCATAAACAAGAATGTAGTGAAGCTTACATGATTTATTAAATCAAATGTAATATGTTCCAAAAAAACCAATAAACATTTAAACACAAATAATAAACAAGAGAATCGCCCAAATCAATAAAATAATCAAAACCAAACCCCCACTACTACTACCCCAAACCTCTAAACTAACTAACAAAGAAAAATGTAGAAACAAAACCGAGATCTTCAGCGTATACGACGCTTTAAATAAACTACGCTGAATATCAAAACAAAAGTACAACTGAGGGCGAATTCTCCCTTTAACTAACTAACACAAAAAGAACTACCTATCTAAATAAGACAACATTAATCCAAATTAATGACTAAAGACAATCGGAGACTTAAGACCTGGCTGAGTAATATACTGTGTTTGTCTCTCAACATCAGCGTGTAACACGTTGATCTCAGAACACCTGTGCGCAATCAACTCTAGCGTATGCACATATTCGCTCGGGCAGGACTAGTATAAGAACAATTCTAGGAAAAAGAAGTTAACGCAGAACCAAGTCAAGTGTCTAGTAAATAATATATTTCAGAAGACAACAGAAAGTGCGGAAAGGTGAGTGAGAGCTCGCGCTGATCAGCCCTCACTACTCATTCATGAAAACCGGGGCCTTTTAAGATGCCAGCACGTCAGCGGATTGGTCGAACGTCACTCATTGCGTCGAACGTCACTCATTGCGTCGAACGTCACTCATTGCGTCGAACGTGATGCAATACTGAACAGCCGAGTCTCCCGATGGTCCAAAGAATACTAATAACACAAAAGAGAAACAAACCAAAACAATACAAAACACATGGAATGTAACACTCTCAATTCTGACTTTATATCTCTCAATTCTGACTTTATATCTCTCAATTCTGACTTTATATCTCTCAATTCTGACTTTATATCTCACAATTCTGACTTTATATCTCACAATTCTGACTTTATATTTCACAATTCTGACTTTATATTTCACAATTCTGACTTTATATCTCTCAATTCTGACTTTATATCTCTCAATTCTGACTTTATATTTCACAATTCTGACTTTATATCTCACAATTCTGACTTTATATCTCTCAATTCTGACTTTATATCTCACAATTCTGACTTTATATCTCACAATTCTGACTTTATATTTCACAATTCTGACTTTATATCTCACAATTCTGACTTTATATTTCACAATTCTGACTTTATATCTCTCAATTCTGACTTTATATTTCACAATTCTGACTTTATATCTCACAATTCTGACTTTATATCTCTCAATTCTGACTTTATATTTCACAATTCTGACTTTATATCTCACAATTCTGACTTTATATCTCACAATTCTGACTTTATATCTCACAATTCTGACTTTATATCTCTCAATTCTGACTTTATATCTCTCAATTCTGACTTTATATCTCTCAATTCTGACTTTATATCTCTCAATTCTGACTTTATATCTCTCAATTCTGACTTTATATCTCACAATTCTGACTTTATATCTCACAATTCTGACTTTATATCTCACAATTCTGACTTTATATCTCTCAATTCTGACTTTATATTTCTCAATTCTGACTTTATATCTCACAATTCTGACTTTATATCTCACAATTCTGACTTTATATTTCACAATTCTGACTTTATATTTCACAATTCTGACTTTATATCTCACAATTCTGACTTTATATCTCACAATTCTGACTTTATATCTCTCAATTCTGACTTTATATCTCACAATTCTGACTTTATATCTCACAATTCTGACTTTATATCTCACAATTCTGACTTTATATCTCTCAATTCTGACTTTATATTTCACAATTCTGACTTTATATCTCACAATTCTGACTTTATATCTCACAATTCTGACTTTATATCTCACAATTCTGACTTTATATCTCTCAATTCTGACTTTATATCTCACAATTCTGACTTTATATCTCACAATTCTGACTTTATATCTCACAATTCTGACTTTATATCTCACAATTCTGACTTTATATCTCACAATTCTGACTTTATATCTCACAATTCTGACTTTATATCTCACAATTCTGACTTTATATCTCACAATTCTGACTTTATATCTCACAATTCTGACTTTATATCTCACAATTCTGACTTTATATCTCACAATTCTGACTTTATATCTCACAATTCTGACTTTATATCTCTCAATTCTGACTTTATATCTCACAATTCTGACTTTATATCTCACAATTCTGACTTTATATTTCACAATTCTGACTTTATATCTCACAATTCTGACTTTATATTTCACAATTCTGACTTTATATCTCACAATTCTGACTTTATATCTCACAATTCTGACTTTATATTTCACAATTCTGACTTTATATTTCACAATTCTGACTTTATATTTCACAATTCTGACTTTATATTTCACAATTCTGACTTTATATCACTCAATTCTGACTTTATATTTCACAATTCTGACTTTATATTTCACAATTCTGACTTTATATCTCACAATTCTGACTTTATATCTCACAATTCTGACTTTATATTTCACAATTCTGACTTTATATTTCACAATTCTGACTTTATATTTCACAATTCTGACTTTATATTTCACAATTCTGACTTTATATCTCACAATTCTGACTTTATATTTCACAATTCTGACTTTATATTTCACAATTCTGACTTTATATTTCACAATTCTGACTTTATATTTCACAATTCTGACTTTATATCTCACAATTCTGACTTTATATTTCACAATTCTGACTTTATATTTCACAATTCTGACTTTATATTTCACAATTCTGACTTTATATTTCACAATTCTGACTTTATATTTCACAATTCTGACTTTATATCTCACAATTCTGACTTTATATCACTCAATTCTGACTTTATATTTCACAATTCTGACTTTATATCTCACAATTCTGACTTTATATCTCACAATTCTGACTTTATATTTCACAATTTTGACTTTATATTTCACAATTCTGACTTTATATCTCACAATTCTGACTTTATATTTCTCAATTCTGACTTTATGTTTCTCAATTCTGACTTTATATTTCTCAATTCTGACTTTATATTTCACAATTCTGACTTTATATCTCACAATTCTGACTTTATATTTCACAATTCTGACTTTATATCTCTCAATTCTGACTTTATATCTCACAATTCTGACTTTATATCTCACAATTCTGACTTTATTGACTTTATATCTCTCAATTCTGACTTTATATCTCTCAATTCTGACTTTATATCTCACAATTCTGACTTTATATTTCACAATTCTGACTTTATATCTCACAATTCTGACTTTATATTTCACAATTCTGACTTTATGTTTCTCAATTCTGACTTTATATTTCTCAATTCTGACTTTATATTTCATAATTCTGACTTTATATCTCACAATTCTGACTTTATATTTCACAATTCTGACTTTATATCTCTCAATTCTGACTTTATATCTCACAATTCTGACTTTATATTTCACAATTCTGACTTTATATCTCACAATTCTGACTTTATATCTCACAATTCTGACTTTATATCTCAATTCTGACTTTGTATCTTGTAATTCTGACTTTATATCTAGTAATTCTGACTTTATATCTAGTAATTCTGACTTTATATCTCACAATTCTCACTTTATATCTCAATTCTGACTTTATATCTAGTAATTTTGACTTTATATCTCACAATTCTGACTTTATATCATTTGCAACTTTATATTGTGTGAGAGAGAATTGTGAGATGTAAACTTGTGAGATAAATAGTCACAGTTATGGGTTAAAATGTTTTATTCTCTCGGGGAAACAAGCTGAGTTCATTTGCTGCTTTAAAGGGTTCCCTATTAGTAGTGTGTTGAAACTCATGATTATGGTAAGGTTTGGGACATTTCCCAAAATTTTCAAGCTTTTCGGAAAGAGCGGCTTCATATACGAACGAAACGTTGTTGTTTTTTTTGTTTTTTTTGTTTTTTTTTACATTCAAGAATTAAAACCTATTCTAGTAGACACCAAAAACTAAATCAAGGCTTTGAAAAAGGGCATAATAGGGTCTCTATAGATGTAAGTATTTATAAATATAAAGTCATTTTAGCTTAAATTGTATTGTACTGACTTAAAAAAATAGTAAATAATAATAAATAATAAAAAAATAAGTTATATTTGTATATATAGTGTATATTAATATTTTGCAATGTATTTAAAATAATTTCAAAGGACTACAATTCCTTAGTTATTTAGATTGATTTATTCATTCTCAGTGGTTTATGGTATTGTGGCTCACTCCCTCATAAAAATGTAAATATACAGTCTTGTATGTTTTTCATATTTCCTTATTTTTAGATTCTAATCATACTTTGTAATGTGATTCGGGTCAGAACGAGGTTGGTTTTGGTTCAGGCTTAGAGCTCTGGAAAATGAATGAAACTGAGGCGCTGAACAAGCGGGCGGTCACTGCTGTGCTCTGGTGTGTAAAATAAAATCAAGTCCTGCATCATTTATCCTGTTGACATATTTTTCTATTGAAACTGGAAGTTGGGACACACTCAGAAAAATCACACTCTAGGGTTGAACGCCCTACAGCTGAAAGTAGAATTGCTGCTGGTAATGACTTTCTCCTGCATTCGCTGTTGTATTGACAGGAGAGAGAGAGAGAGAGAGAGAGAGAGAGAGAGAGAGAGAGAGAGAGAGAGAGAGAGAGAGAGAGAGAGAGAGAGAGAGAGAGAGAGAGAGAGAGAGAGAGAGAGAGAGAGAGAGAGAGAGAGAGAGAGAAAGAGAGAGAGAGACGATTGGCTGTAATTGGGTCTAATTACTCTGATGGGTCTGTCTTAATTATGAACCTTGTCTTTTAATTTGCCAGGAAGCATTTAAGTGGATGGGCTTGAAACATGTCCAGAGGGCTGTCCAGAGGAGATTTATAGGTGCTCAGATTGCATTGTTCAGGACCAGGCTGACCATTGTTTTAAAAATTGTGAAATATAGTCAGTATATATTCAGTCAATAGTTTGTTGTTATCATTTTCACATCCAGCGTCACGTTTTTTAAATAGCAAATGCACTCTCACCCATCTGTTCGCACATGTGCGCGCTTGTCTGAAGACGAGGTTTGTTCAGGCACTTGTTTGCGTGTTGCTTTTTCATGGAATTGAAAACAACTGCGTAATAGACAGACAAAAACCTGGTCTAAAGTATATTTTGTGTCATTTAAAGAGCACGTTAGTAATGCGCGCCCGTCTATAGGCGTACACTCTGCTTATTACACACACAGGGATGCGCAGCAGCACACAAACATTTTTAAATATCAAAAATAAAAGGATTCCTCTCTGGAGAAGCGATCAGTCTTTTCCCTCACAAATTCCGGCATGTAAGTAGCGAATTCACCATGTGCGAGCACAACTGTCTTTTAAAGGAAATGGAGACTCTGATTTGGTTATTGCATGTTATGCCCAAAACACAAGGGTGCAAACCTTTTGGACCATGCGTCTGGCACACTGACTGATTTGTCCGCCGTTAACTAGCAATAGTGGTTTCGGAAACGCCCTTAGTGCACTAGACTTTAGACTATGTGCTCAGATTGGTACAGTAAGGCCCAAAACATCTTAATTATTACAAACATTTGACCAGTAGTCCATCTATCATGATATGTAAGAATTGCGTCATTCATATTGAGACTACAAATGCATCATCGCTTCACATCGCTCCAGTGTTTGGTTTGGTTTCACTTCACACTCGTAACTTCAAAAGCACTACACACTCGTAACTTGAAATGTTCTTCTGAAAGGAGCCTCCTGATACCCTCAACATAATGGATCCATCTGTGTTCCAGCTCTATCTAAATAAATGAGTCTCTGAAGATCTTCAGGCTGTCTGTAAGGAATGAGCTCCTTAAAGTGAAGGTGACCTGAAAGTGATGGGAATTAGCCTCCTAAGAACAGCCGAATGAGAGTATCACTCATGCTGTCTGTGGCCAGTGAAGACGTTGAGCTCATATGAATGAAGGCGCCTGTGAAGTGAGAGTTAGTTCTCTCTAAAGTGAATATTTACTCACCCTGGAGGTGTTGTAATGCTGTATGTCCCGCTCGTGCTCGTGCATATAATGGCAGTGAATAGTGACAAGCATTAAGCTTTTTAAAGTATCAGGATGACCCCATGCTTCGTGTGTTGTATATTCCAAGTGTTCTAGGGTTTGGTGACAAATGTATGACATTTAATGTATGATTTAACGAAAATCCTGACCTTGTTTGTTGGTCTTCGTTCGTGAGACTCTATTAGCGCCCCAGTTTCACCCTGAGTTGTGAGAAATCAAGACTGATAAAAAGACAAATCCTATATCCCTTTAAGCCTGGTTCACACTCTACAGGGATGACTCGACCAGTGACACGACGTTCCGATGCTACAGGGATATTATAAAAAAACGCATTGAAAACTGTCGGATATTGTCAGGTTTCTGAGTGAGTTTGATGGGGCGGCAGTGGCTCAGTGGTTCATGTTGTTTGTCTACAAACCGGAAGGTGGGTGGTTCAATCCCCGGTTCCACCTGACCAAGTGTCGAAGTGTCCATGAGCGAGACACCTAACCCCAGCTGCTCCCGACGAGCTGGATGGTACCTTACATGGCTGACACCGCCGTCGGTGTATGAATGGGTGAATGTGAGGCAAAATGTAAAGCGCTTTGGATGGCCATAGGGTCTGTTAAAAGTGCTATAAGTGCAGTCCATTTACCATTCATGCATTGATATTACCACCCTTCATCATGCTGTATTTGCTGAATAAAATCAAATACTTTTGGGGTGCTGATTCCAAAAAGAGTGTCTGTTTTGCTCTAGCATGTCACTTTCTCATAAAACGGTGCATTTCATTGCATTTTGCTTTTGACAAGCATTTGTAACAAAGTTGCATTATCAGCAGAAAAACTAACCTGATACCAGACTCTCGTACATTTCATTTGTACAGAGAGTCTGGCCACTCTCCATTGACAAGCGTTTATTTCCACGAAGGCGGGCACTCTGTGGAAGTTTAAAACTATTGGATCTGCTCTGAGCCACTCTGGATCTGCCATAACCAATCGCTAACGTTTGGTCGTGACGTATGTCATGCGCCCTTCGCCTGTTTCACACAAAACCAACAACATAAATGTGCAGGCCACCTCAGTGATAAAACCATAGGATAAAACCTAAAACTTGTGCATTCAGATTGTGCTTATGTTATTCACGGTAGACGGGAGAGTTTTGTGATCGGGAACGCGCCGCTCACGTGGTCCGAAACATGATTGTAGGCTGTAAATAAAAATGTAATATGCTTAGTATGAAAATAATAAATGCTGCCGTAAATAACGGTCCAATTCAAATGTTTACGTGCTTTTAATTTTATTGTTTGAGCGGTGATGAAATATATTGCTCTTGTAAATACTTGCCAGCATTTTAAAGAAATGCAAGTCTAGAAATGCATCCAAATAACAGAAAGCAACCGTATGGTGCTCTGCAGTGGTCAAAAATGATTATAAACAGTGAATTTTGAAGTGATATATTCTTAAAAAATTCAGACAGCAATTACATCAACACATGACCTGGTGTTTGTCAAAAGCAGTAGGTAACTTGGCCGGGGATTTTAACACGGGTGGTGGGAAATGGACGGCAATAAAATAACTGACTAGCCCCTGTAAATTAAATGATGGCGATACCTTCTAACCCCACATGAAAAAATTACCGTCTGAATAGGGCTTCAGCAAGTGCTTCACCACTAATGGAGCAAGCTGGAAAATCTAACTTTTCCTGAATTCCCACTGTTAGGGAGGAGGGCCACAACATCATGGCCTCCAACAAACCCCAGCAAAGATTGTTAATGCTCCAGCTTTAACTTCTGGATACTCGGCTGCGGTGCCACAACGGAATGAATGGTTTCGTTCGCATCTTTCTCCGCCGCCATTATTGAACTACAACTCAAACTGACACAAGACATCAACGTCATCGTTCTCAGCCACTCCCTCCATTTGCTGATTGGACCGGTAAAAATGTGTTTGAAGAAAACCTAAGAAAACACAGCAGTCCCAGACGTAGTACTGAAGGAAATTGAAAATTGAGCAGAAGTACGTAGGAGGGCAGAGCCAGGCTACAGAAAAACTGCCACAAACACACATCTTCCTCTGAGCCAGGTTACAACTCTCTGTTCGGTTCTCGGCCAGTGTTCATTATGACATTGGTATGCCTAATCCTGATTTCAAGGTTAGAATTATGGCTACAGATAGAATAAGTTATTTGACACTTAAAGGGGTCATGAACTGAGAAATCCAATTTTCTTTTGATCTATAAGAGATCATATCCTGTAAGTTTCAGAACTAAACACTTTGATGTTAGTCCAAACAGCTTTTATTTAAAAGGCTTTGCAAACAGACTTTTACGATATGGACTCGTAACCATGTTAAAGGAGGGGTTCTGTGTTTTTTTTTTCTAGGCTTAGTTGTGTTTTATGGGGCGCAGTATAACATGTCTTAATACTTCTTTTTTTTTTTACTCTGTATTTTTATTTTATTTTCCCTTAATTCCACACCGCTGTCTCCACTGTCCTTTAAACCAAATGTAGTTTCCTGTATTTTTATTGGCTGAAGTGCCAAGCACAGTTTGCCGGAAACGCCACGCCCCTTCCCATTACGGGCAGAAGTCACATCTGCGGAGACTAGCGAGGGTTTATGATGTCACCAAACCAGGAAGAAGCTTATTGTAGTCCAAACCAGACGTTTTTGTAGGCAATAAACTGCCATAACTTTAAAAGACAATATCTCCGTTTGCAGTGAACTTTCAGCGCTGTAACTTTGCAGATACTGTTTATGCTCAAGCAGCAACATTACACACTAACTAAAGTTAAAAAAGGGAAATCGCAAACACCCCTTTAATTCTAAAGCCTGATCTGAGACCAGTGATTTCTGATATGTAATGATTCATGTACAGTCAGATGTTCTTTGTCTGTGCATCAGCAAATTAAACCAGTGACTAAACGCTCAACTTCACAGTGTTTCTCTTTGTATGATGAAAATAATCTGTTTAACTGTGACTCACGCCAAAACTCCCGTAATAATCAACGAATCTCTTATTTACATTGTGTTAGTGTTGTCACGATACCAAAATTATGACTTTGATACGATACCAGACTAAAATACCTCGATACCGATACTAAATTGATACCACGGTAAAAAACTAAACAAAAAATAGATAATATGACAACAGAACTTATTCATTGTTTTATTTTATTTATTTTTTATAAAAATTCCCTTGGCCAGCATGTTCCTGCCCTGGTTTTTGACCATTCCCTTCTCTTATTGCCATAACTACATGCCAGTGTGAGCACCCTTACAGAGATCACATTATCAGTCATGTTATCATTCACTAACCTTTCACTTCACAACAGGTTGGGATGACCAAAATCTTATTTCATGATACGAGTAATTACATTTTTTTAAGTGTAATTTTATAATAATATAAAATAAAGATCTAGTGACCTCAACTGTACACGTTCACTAAAGACAGATCCGACTGTGTTTACCTGAGTACCCAGCAGACCGCATTTTCTGCATTTTTACACATTTTTCACCATTCAACCCCAAGCAATAATCCGCGAAAGAACTGAATGGCGATCGCATGTTGTCTGAAAGGCGTGTGCACGCTCTTCAGGTCAGAGTCCGGCATGGACTCCGAGTTTTTCTTCTCATGTGTGCATATTTATGGTACTTTATTTGTCATGCGCTGCTCGTATATATTTAACTCTTCTACTTCCAGTGTTTAGTGAACGGTTGATGCAGAGCTCACTCACACACACGCCCTGACACCTGCTGTCACACATCCACGCAAAATGCAAAGAAATACAGCTCATATTAGTGCTGTCCTCCTTAAAGTACCGGCACTAATAAAAGTCCATATCGTGCCGTTTGTAATAGCAGGTTTTCGCAATACTTTTCTAGTACCGGTATATCGTGCACCACTACATTGTGTATGACAATTTTTGATGTAAAAATCATACTGTTAGGAAACATAAAACTTGCTTTTGTTGATAAGTGTATCATAGCTGATGCGTATTTCTGTCTTGACAACTCTCTCTGAGATATTGGCAGGGTAATGGATATGGAAATGCTAATGCATTTGGTCTTGGCGGAATAGATCTGCTACGGCTGAAGAGCAAGTACTGAGATTTGCTACTGCTAATAGATACACAGACATTCCTGTGAGCATGCAAGTTTCATGATAGAACTTGGTATGCAATTTAAAACATCTTCAAAATCGAATATGATAACTTTTTAGCAAATCAGATTTTATTTTGCTGCGTAATCGCTCATATTGTTCATGCTCTGATGTATTATGCACTGCAAATGCAAATATGTTTCTCTCCATGATCTTAATTGTTAACAGACAGAGAGCATGTTGCAGGCTATATCTTATTAGAATGAATCTTATTTTTACTTCCAGCACATCCCAACTGATCTCTGGCCAGTTGCACAGCCCACTGATAATAACATTACGGATCCCGGCAGTCGGACACCAACTGCAACCAACACAACAGCGATCCGACGAGCTCCGGCGAGAGACGCTGTATGTGTAAAAACGCCCCATCAATCTAATCAAGCTCCTTGGATGGAGAAAGTCCACTCCTATAATTGGTCCTCTTTGATGATCAGGGAGGGCTAATTACAGCTAATCACGGGCATCTTTAATCACAGCCTAGTTTGTGCAACTCTTTATTACTCATTTAAGCATGTTTTGTTGGGGAGAGTTGGTGTGACCACATGCTAAGTGATGACAGGAACAGCAGAGCTAACACATCCGTCAACGTTTGCCAACACCTGCTTGACATTTTCAAATGAATCAAGATGTACTTAACTATCTCCAGCCAACACATTAATAAAAATAGCGAGTGAAACTATGCATTTTTCTACAATAAATGTTTCAGACAGGCAGGATCTCATCCTTTGCATGTGAGTGACAGCTGCATGTAAAATGACACCTCATTTATATCATTCAAAGGTTAGATTTGTTAATGTTTTTGAAGCCTTTTATGCTTGCTAAGTGTGCGTTTATTTGATATAGAGAAAAATAAATTGTGAAATATTACTAAAATTTAAATTGCTTTTTTTATATGTTATTAATTTGATCATTACTCCAGTCTTCACTGTCACATAATCATTCAGAAATCATACTAATAATCTGATTTGAAGCTCAAAAAAATTCTGATTATCTGTTTTGAAAACAGCATTTATTTGAATTAGAAATCTTTTGTATTATAAAATATTAAAATATAATAAACATTATGAAATCACTATACAGTCACTTTAGATCAATGGAATGTGTCCATACTGAATAAAAGTATCCATTGCTGAAATAAACCTATACTAACCCCAAACTTTTGAACGATACAAAGTAAACGATACATACATACATTAGACGTATTACTGTCAAAGTAATTATATACTGAAAAAAAACAATTGTATATATATATATATACAGGCTACTGTCGTCTTTTGTTTCGTGGTCCAGTTCTGACACTCACGTGCCACTGTTGCCGCTTTCGGCGGGGTCAGGGGTCAGCATGGGCACCCTGACTGGTCTGCAGCTATGTAGCCCCATACGCAACAAACTGAGATGCTCTGTGTATTCTGACACCTTTCTATCAGAACCAGCATTAACTTCTTGAGCAATTTGAGCTCCAGTAGCTCGTCTGTTTGATCGGACCACACAGGCTAGCCTTCGCTCCCCACGTGCATCAATGAGCCTTGGCCGCCCGTAACCCTTTTGATAGAGACTGACCACTGCAGACCGGGAACAGCCCACAAGAGCTGCAGTTTTGGAGATGCTCTGACCCAGTCGTCTGACCCACACTTGCTCAAATCCTTAAGATTACCTATTTTTCCTCCTTCTAACACATTAGCTTTGAGGGCAAAATGTTCACTTGCTGCCTAATATATCCCACCCACTAATAGCCGTGATGAAGAGATCATCAGTGTTAATCAATGACTTCACCTGTCAGTGGTCATAATGTTATACCGTGTGTGTGTGTGTGTGTGTGTGTGTGCGTGCGTGCGTGCGTGCGTGCGTGTGTGTGTAAAACTGTTCCACTTATCAGAACAAATTGAAAATATTTGTAAAAAAAATTATTATTATACATGTATTCATTTTTTAATTCAATTCAAAGTCATGAATTAAAAAAGGAACCAATGCTTACATTTAGAATTTTTGCGTCCAGTTATATTGGACATTTATTTTGTATTTTTTATGTAAAAAATGTCAGTTTGACAAATAATGAGTAAAATACAAATCGTTTAGGTTGAGCACAGGTATGCTATTCTGAACCCAACTGGGAGTTTCTCTGAACACAACAGATCCTCACACTGTGCTCGTGGTTAATCACATTAACACAGGCCCACATCGCCTCAACCAAACCAAACCGGGCGGCGCGTTATCTAAATCTGTGCCTGTTCAACTCAACGCAGGTTCAGAACAACACAACGGCACTGCGCCTCAAACCTGAACTGCTAGGAGCTTTCAGCATGCCATATTTTTATCCGCAATAATTTTATTCATTATCTCTGTGTGCTCCATTTTTGTGCTTCTAACAATAGCATCTCTATAGCATCTCTCCACCAGCCTTCATTGTGCACCGGCTGCCAAACGTGCAGAAATGAAAATGCTAATTTGGAGCCATTTGCTTGACAGTGCAGCCATTACCCATGACCACACCGCAGCCCAGAGGTCCGGCGGTTACAATAACGCAACGCACCTGATTGAAACCACCCTGCTATTATGGAGCACAGAAGTGAAGGGTAATGGACAGGTTAAAGTGAAAGTGTGGCTGATTATGTTCTCTCCGTTTTGCAGACAAAACCCTGTCGCTGCGGAGAAAAAGACTGAAAGAAAGAACGTATCGCTTTTGATAATAACATTTTCAGTTTAATAGTATAAAGATTACAATTGACAGAATGGAAAATGATTAAATTTATTTTTTTATTATGAATAAAACAGATTATTACATTTCACAAGAAAATAGAATTTTATTGAAGTGACTTCACTCTTTATTTTATAAAAGTGGCAACATAAATATTATTGGAATACATTTTACAAAAACAATGCAATTTAATTTAATTTACTCTTTATTTTATAAACTTTGAAATATGAATATTAGAGTACATTTTACAAGAAAATACTATTTGATTTTAATATCATTATTTACTCTTTATTTTTTTATAAACATTGCAACATAAATATTAGAGTACATTTTACAAGAAAATGCTATTGAATTATATTAATTTTATTTAATTTTATTTTCTCTTTATTTTATAAACATTGCAACATAAATATTAAGAGTACATTTTACAAGAAAATACTATTTCAGTGTTTCAGTATTTCACATTTAAGGGGGCGTTTACAGAAAACGTTTTAAGCTATTTGGTCCTTCATTTACAGAACAATTTTTGGGGCCTGAAAATGCAAACTTTTTGCAAGTTTTTGAAAATGAAACCATTATTGTTTCAATGTAAACCACAAAACCCAGAATTTGTGAAAACAGTAATGTTTTGCAGAGTTGACATCGCCCACTACTGGCCTGGCAGGCTTAATACAGCGTTTGAACGGGGATCCTTTTGACCAGTTTGTCACTTTACTCAAAAAAAAGCTTTTTTAGGACATTGCTGTCATGTAAACATACCCTAATCCAGTGTGTTACTTGATACTAGCAATATCTGTTGAAAAATATTCCTACACCAATTTGATTTCAGTATACACTGTGTTTTAAAAATGGAAAGACATCCACATCCACAAACATATTTACCCACAAATACCTACTTAAGCACCATAGCTTGGGATTTGTTTGATTTCTTTCAGGATAATCCGTTTAAAACCTCTCTTAATTCGTGGTTGTTTAGCGCGCTTTCCTCAAACATGCTCTTTTTATTACCGCTGTGAATTGTGCAGCAGCTGATTTAAGGCTGTGTGTGTTGGGATTACTTTCATTTGGCTCACAGGGAAGTCTTGTGTTTTTTTGGATACTCCTCTTTTGTCTGACACACGGCTCTGAAGACAGCATTGATAGATGTCTGCCGGCTTTTTTGCAATGCTTCAGACACAAATTGAGCTGGAAGCCTTCTTCTACTTTGAGATGTAAGTGTGATTTAAGTGTGCTGTTGATCAGTGCATCAATGAATGGATCGAGGAGGTGATTGCCCTCTACAGTTTTTCTGCTGTAATTCTCTTATCATGTACTCCAGAGATTCTGCTTCCTGCCTGTAAGTGGCTGCGAGTCAATAAGGACTCTTGTCACCTCAACTCCTTGCAAACTCAAGTGATCATAATGATGCAGACATATTATATCTCCTTAGGGCCTTTCCCAGCCTTTAACTCCTCTTAATCGTTTCCATCGTCAAATAGCCCACTGCATAAAAAACACAACATTTTTAATGCAGGTCTGGTCTATTTAAACATTCATGAGGTGGATGATGTAAACCAGTTAACATTTAGATCATGGTTTAAGCTAGTCCCAGGTTACAATGCATGTTTGAGCTGTTTTAACTCAAGCATATCTATCTCTTAAAATGTGCCGTTGTTCTGTGATAAACGCTTCTTAAATGCCCTAATTGAACAAAAACCCAATCCTGGCTTAATCCAAGCCTTAACTGTGAAACCAGGCCTAATTTCTTAAAGTTTTGGGGGTTTTTTTATCTCATCTTATTGATAACATGTTTAACACTGAAATAATGATGGGCCAATTGAAAAAATATTTTATTTTTATGTATTATAAAAAAAATAAAAAATAAAAATAAAAATAAAAATAAAAAAAAAATATATATATATATATATATATAATTACAGTAATGAGCATGAATGAAACTTTATAAGGACTAAATAATGATTATAATTCAATTATAATTAACAAATAAAAATTATGACACTAAGTTAATAGTAATCATGTTGACTTTTTAAATTTTTAAATTATGTGTTTATTACGTACTTTTTATTTAATAAATATTGCAACATAAAGATTAGTGGAGAGCATTTTACAAGAAAATTCTATTTAATTTCATAAAATTTATTTTACACTGAGAAGCAATCAGTCTTTTGCCAATTACGCCGTGTAAATGGCGAATCCGCCATGGTGCAAGCGTGACTGGCTTTCAAAGGGAATGCCATATCACCCTGCAGCCCAAGACTGGTTTCCCACTGAAGCTAAGCAGGGCTGAGCCTGGTCAGTACCTGGATGGGAGACCAAATGGGAAAACTAGGATGCTGCTGGTAGAGGTGTAAGTGAGGCCAGCAGGGGGTGCTCACCCTGTGGTCTGTGTGGGTCCTAATGGCCCAGTATAGTGATGGGGACACTATACTGACAAAGAGGACCGTCCTTCGGATGAGACGTTAAACCGAGGTCCTGACTCTCTGTGGTCATTAAAAATGGAAGTTTATACAGTGTATACCCAGGAGGTCCTTTGGAAAAAGAGTAGGGGTGTAACCCCGGCATCCTGGACAAATCATGTCATCATGGCCATCTAATAATTCCAATATTTATATATATATATATTGGCTTCATCACTTGGTCTCCTCTCCACCAATCAGCTGGTGTGTGGTGAGCGTTCTGCCGCAATATGGCTGCCGTCGCATCATCCAGGTGGATACTGCACATTGGTGGGGTTGAGAATAATTCCCTCTTCTATGTAAAGCACTTTTATTATTCAGAAAAGCGCTTTATAAATGTAGTGAATTAATGGGAGACTCTGATTGGTTTATTGCACGTTACACCCAAAACACACCCATGGCTCATTAAGAGACCAGGTACAACCTAGTCCTTTTGGACCATGTTGGCCATCCGTTTTTTCCGTCGTTAAACCAGCAAAAGTGCCCAGGTATCCAATTCAGACCATGCACTCAGATTGTTGAAATAGGGCTCTGAATGTAATCATTTTGAACGAAGCAAAATTAACGCAAAAAATTGCAATAGGAAGAACAATCTTGCTGAGGAAATTGCTATTATTCACATGCTCTGCATAAATCAATAGATTCTCAACGCCGGGAAATATCCTCTAAAAGTGTTTAATAATGCTCTCCCCTCCCGGCCTTGGCCGCAGAGATCTTGGCAGTTTCCCCGCAGCAAGAAAGCGCCGCAGCGTGTTGAATACGAGTCACTGAGCAGTACGTCCAGAGGTCACGGCTGTACGGGTCCAGAAATCACTCTTTGAGATGTAGAATGTACTATAAAGGGGTCATGCATTTCATTAGTTCTCCAAGGACCATATATTGTGCCAAAACATCAGTAATTTCCCTCTTTCTGTCCCTTAGAATTTTACTTTTAAGTTTCATACACTAGAAAATATATTGTATTTAAATTGCATATGCAATTTCCATGCATTTGGATCACAGTGTTAACAAACTAACTTAATGTGAGGCATATTTGTCAGATTAACAGTCTTGTTCAAAATAATAGCAGTACAATGTGACTAACCAGAATAATCAAGGTTTTTAGTATATTTTTTATTGCTACGTGGCAAACAAGTTACCAGTAGGTTCAGTAGATTGTCAGAAAACAAATGAGACCCAGCATTCATGATATGCACGCTCTTAAGGCTGTGCAATTGGGCAATTAGTTGAAAGGGGTGTGTTCAAAAAAATAGCAGTGTCTACCTTTGACTGTACAAACTCAAAACTATTTTGTACAAACATTTTTTTTTTCTGGGATTTAGCAATCCTGTGAATCACTAAACTAATATTTAGTTGTATGACCACAGTTTTTTAAAACTGCTTGACATCTGTGTGGCATGGAGTCAACCAACTTGTGGCACCTCTCAGCTGTTATTCCACTCCATGATTCTTTAACAACATTCCACAATTCATTCACATTTCTTGGTTTTGCTTCAGAAACAGCATTTTTGATATCACCCCACAAGTTCTCAATTGGATTAAGGTCTGGAGATTGGGCTGGCCACTCCATAACATTAATTTTGTTGGTTTGGAACCAAGACTTTGCCCGTTAACTAGTGTGTTTTGGGTCATTGTCTTGTTGAAACAACCGTTTCAAGGGCATGTCCTCTTCAGCATAGGGCAACATGACCTCTTCAAGTATTTTAACATATGCAAACTGATCCATGATCCCTGGTATGTGATAAATAGGCCCAACACCATAGTAGGAGAAACATGCCCATATCATGATGCTTGCACCTCCATGCTTCACTGTCTTCACTGTGTACTGTGGCTTGAATTCAGAGTTTGGGGGTCGTCTCACAAACTGCCTGTGGCCCTTGGACCCAAAAAGAACAATTTTACTCTCATCAGTCCACAAAATGTTCCTCCATTTCTCTTTAGGCCAGTTGATGTGTTCTTTGGCAAATTGTAACCTCTTCTGCACATGCCTTTTTTTTAACAGAGGGACTTTGCGGGGGATTCTTGAAAATAGATTAGCTTCACACAGACGTCTTCTAACTGTCACAGTACTTACAGGTAACTCCAGACTGTCTTTGATCATCCTGGAGGTGATCATTGGCTGAGCCTTTGCCATTCTGGTTATTCTTCTATCCATTTTGATGGTTGTCTTCCGTTTTCTTCCACGTCTCTCTGGTTTTGCTCTCCATTTTAAGGCATTGGAGATCATTTTAGCTGAACAGCCTATCATTTTTTGCACCTCTTTATAGGTTTTCCCCTCTCTAATCAACTTTTTAACTTTTTTAATCAAAGTACGCTGTTCTTCTGAACAATGTCTTGAACGACCCATTTTCCTCAGCTTTCAAATGCATGTTCAACAAGTGTTGGCTTCATCCTTAAATAGGGGCCACCTGATTCATACCTGTTTCTTCACAAAATTGATGACCTCAGTGATTGAATGCCACACTGCTATTTTTTTGAACACACCCCTTTCAACTAATTCAACTAATTGCCCAATTGCACAGCCTTAAGAGCGTGCATATCATGAATGCTGGGTCTCATTTGTTTTCTGAGAATCTACTGAACCTACTGGTAACTTGTTTGCCACGTAGCAATAAAAAATATACTAAAAACCTTGATTATTCTGGTTAGTCACATTGTACTGCTATTATTTTGAACAAGACTGTATATATAAAATAATAAAAAAATTATATATATATATTATTGGCTTCATCACTTGGTCTCCTCTCCACCAATCAGCTGGTGTGTGGTGAGCGTTCTTTGGCTGCCGTCGCCTCATCCAGGTGGATGCTGCACATTGGTGGGGTTGAGAATAATTCCCTCTTCTATGTAAAGCACTTTTATTATTCAGAAAAGCGCTTTATAAATGTAGTGAATTAATGGGAGACTCTGATTGGTTTATTGCACGTTACACCCAAAACACACCCATGGCTCATTAAGAGACCAGGTACAACCTAGTCCTTTTGGACCATGTTGGCCATCCGTTTTTTCCGTCGTTAAACCAGCAAAAGTGCCCAGGTATCCAATTCAGACCATGCACTCAGATTGTTGAAATAGGGCTCTGAATGTAATCATTTTGAAAGAAGCAAAATTAACGCAAAAAATTGCAATAGGAAGAACAATCTTGCTGAGGAAATTGCTATTATTCACATGCTCTGCATAAATCAATAGATTCTCAACGCCGGGAAATATCCTCTAAAAGTGTTTAATAATGCTCTCCCCTCCCGGCCTTGGCCGCAGAGATCTTGGCAGTTTCCCCGCAGCAAGAAAGCGCCGCAGCGTGTTGAATACGAGTCACTGAGCAGTACGTCCAGAGGTCACGGCTGTACGGGTCCAGAAATCACTCTTTGAGATGTAGAATGTACCATAAAGGAGTCATGCATTTCATTAGTTCTCCAAGGACCATATATTGTGCCAAAACATCAATAATTTCCCTCTTTCTGTCCCTTAGAATTTTACTTTTAAGTTTCATACACTAGAAAATATATTGTATTTGAATTGCATATGCAGTTTGCATGCATTTGGATCACAGTGTTAACAAACTAACTTAATGTGAGGCATATTTGTCAGATGTATATATGATAAATACATAAACCTGGTTAATGTGTATTTACAACACATGCAGTGTATTACTATTATAGAAATTGTGGAAACACTTTACAATAAGGTTTCATTAGTTAACTACATTAATTAATATGAACTAAGAAAGAATAATACTTTTATAAGAATAATACAGCATTTATTCATCTTAAAATCACACGTATTTGTTTACATTTTTTATGCACTGTGAGTACCATGAACAAACAATGAACAGTTATACATTTCTTAACTAATGTTAAATAAATACTGTAACAAATGTATAGCTTATTGTTAGTTAATTTTAGTTAATAAAATAACTTATGTTAACAAATGAGAGCAAATTGTAAAGTGTTACCAAAGTTTTACCAATCTTTTATTTTTGTACGACTGAAAAATATTATGTATGTTAAAACGGTGTAATCCAAACGGATGAAATTACAAATTTCAAATACATAAATCTTAAATTTAGGCCTAAGTATATAGTGCAACGAACAAAAGATCATTTTTTGGCATCCTCATGCATTTGTATGTGTTTGGTCCCCTCTAATTTCAAAGCTTCCCAACACCAGCATTGAAATGTGATCTTGCTATAGCATTTTGAAGAATGTTTTCCTCATTTACTAAAGCATGTCATCTGTGATGTTTCTGAGGCACTGAAAGATGAGTTTCTTACTGTTGTTTGTGTTCTGCAGAATGGAGAGGCGTCCCTGTTTGAGGTGAACATCCGTTACGTTGGCGGCCTTCTCTCTGCGTTCTACCTGACCGGCGCTGAGGTAGGATTCAATCTCATCTGTTCTTCTCATTAACGTGTTTTATGGAAATAATTGGAATTGGATTTAATGTTTAATCACATGAACTGCAGCCAAGGTCTGTGTTAAGGAGAAATGATCACCTGTGTAATGGGCCATGTTTGAAACCAAGGGCATAAAAATAAAGGTGGAAAATAAAATAAAGGTGATCCATAGACACTCAGAGTTGTGAGTCCACCTAATGGACATTGATTTTCAGTCAGGATTAGTCAAAGAAGACAGATGCTATGTGTTTTCTGAGACCATCCATCTGTGTTTATAGATCATCTCAGATATAGACACACGTACCACATATACACATCAGATGAGTCAGTTTGATGTTTCATTGAGCATTGAGATGTTTGAGATGGGAGCATATAAAAAGAATACATTATAAAATGTGACACTCTCCATCATTTTGAGTCGCTTTGACTCAGAAACCTAATTGTTTCATTCATTAAAATGAAAAAGAAAGCCAGCTTTCTAATATTATAGTTATTGTGCTTTATTAATTCAAATACAAATATATTGAAATGGTACAAAATATCCTCTTCTCTAGTTCATTTTTGTAGTTAATCAACTGTGACAATCCATGGACTTAACTAGTAGGTAACAGTATTTTCTACTTGTAGTAAAGACGAGGGCTTAATTGAATTGACTTGTTCTGAAACGCTGAGTTTTTAATGGTTTGCATTTACATTAATTACATTTTTTTACAATTTTGGGTTACACTTTCTCACTCTTAATTGCTTATTAGCATGCATATCGCCTGTTTATTAGTACTTATAAATCACATATCAATGCCTTATTCTGCATGACCATATTCTACATACCATTTTAAATATTAATAAGCTGTAATTAGGAGTTTAAATTTTTTTCACAAAAAAGTGAAAATTGGACCCTAAAGTACAGTGTAACTGAATTCTGTTTTGTAAGCATGACCATATACTTTTCATATTGCGTGACCAGACAGTCTGTATGTAATTTGATTAGCTATGTTGGCTCATTACAGAATTCATCTCTGAGAGATGTGAACACAAACAGGATTGCTTGTGCTTTACTTCTGCACAAGAGTGTGTATAGGGTTCTGCTCTGCCTCTGTCTCTCACTGTAGATGGAGTTTGTTGTCCACCATTTCTGATGAATCTATCAGTATAGCTCAGCCGTCTCCAGTGATCTATCCCTGCATTCATGCACAGAGGGAATGTGTGTGTTCTGGATGTAGATTTATCTCATCCATCTCCTTCCCTGAGTTTCCGGGGGTTACACCACCTGCAGATAAGGGTGGGTGATTGGAAAACCCACTTTTGCGAAACGGCCACGGTGGCAAGGCATGTGTAAATCACCCCCGACAGCATGAGGTGGGGAAACATCACAGGCCTTCGCTGCGGCTAACTGCAGGATTTACAGCTATAGAGCTCGATTTGTTCAAAGGAAGAAGTTCCTCTTTTTGTGATAGTTGATAGAATCACTTTCTCTCTTTTGGCAAAACATTATAATATGACAATAACTATTATCTCCAATGTTTACTGAAAGCATGGGATCGCTTATATTTTCATTATTATTATCTTATTATAAAAAGTAAGACAAAATAAGGTTTAAAATATGCTAAAACGGCAAAAATCAAGATTTAAGCTGAAATGTCTGTAATTTCTGTAATTTCTGTAGACCTAAAAAAGGTCATGTAAATTAAAACCTTAAATCAGTTGAATTTTTGTAATTTATATATGAATTTTATCAAGCTCTAAAATATTTTATTGGGTTTCTATTTGTGAATAAATTACTAGTATTAGAAGTTTTATTTTTAATCAAAATAATTTACAATAAGGTCCCATTAGTAAATTGAGTTAAAATGTCATCGACTATGACATTAAGAAGCTCGGGCTTGTTGTGAAGAGGCACTAGCTTGGCAACCATGACATTAAGAAGCTCAGGCTTGGCGGCCTTGTCATGAAGAAGCTCGGGTTTGGCGGCCATATTGTGAAAAGGCTCTGGCTTGGCGGCCATGTCATGAAGAAGCTCTGGCTTGGCGGCCATGTGACCATGTCATGAAGAGGCTCTCGCTTGGCGGCCATGTCATGAAGAAGCTCTGGCTTGGCGGCCATATTGTGAAGAGGCGCTGGCTTGGCGGCCATGTCATGAAGAAGCTCTGGCTTGACGGCCATGTGACCATGTCATGAAGAGGCTCTGACTTGGCGACCATGACATTAAGAAGCTCAGGCTTAGGGACCATGAACTTAAGAAGCTTGGGCTGGGCGGCCATGTCATGAAGAAGCTCGGGCTTGGCGGCCATGTCATGAAGAAGCTAGGCTTGGCGGCCATGTTATGAAGAAGCTTGGCCTTGGCGGCCATGTCATGAAGAACCTCAAAACACATGACAAAGGAGCACATGGCAGGATCGCATGACTAGAAAAAGGGAATCAGGTGGACACAGGAACCATGACAGTGAACATAACAAAATAAGAACATGAACCAAAACCAAAACTATACATTACACATCTTTGTTTGGATTGTGATTTAAAGGTGTGGTTGTCCGTTTAAATTACTAGAGATATTTTATGTTTTGAGGCCATTTTGGCTAAATAAACAACAATTAAATTAGCTAAAACGGAGAAAAAAATCGGAAAACATTTAGAAAATCTGACAATTTGGTTGTAAAAAAAAATGGCATTCAGAATCGGCCATGTAAAATAATGAATCGGTGCCTTGTGGAACCTTATTGTAAAGTGTTTTTGAAATGTAATATGTGTTGTTTATCAGTTATCTGCCATAACATGAAAAAAATATTAGCTTATCAGTATCAGCTAGAATTGTAAAATCATTTCATATCTACTGTTTTTAAAATTTAAAATGTGCCATCAATACATTTTTTTAATGTAATTTTCAAAGGTAAATTTGCAGCAAACCACACGATATTCCTGCCAGCAAACATTTTCCTGTGATTATTAATATTATGAAATATAATTATTATTGTTAGAATTTTAAAATGGCATGTGCTATGAACAACTTTAAGTGAACGTTAGATGACGGCGAACTTTGTGAAATTAAAAATGTACATGTTATTCTGTGCAATGCTCATTTCAAAATTCATATAAGGGTTTATATGATGCTAAGAGAGTAAAAATTTGATCAGCGTTCATTACACACTCTGCTGCTCAGTAAAGGTGACCCACATATCTTCATATGTACGTATGCTTCATCAAGCGAGACTCATTTGAAGGTTCATATCATATGTATTATGCATCTATATGACTTCAAAAACCAGTGGATTTATGCAAACTACTCAAAAACGACAGACTGGGCTGTAATTTCCCGCTCTGTGGATTGTTCTAACAAGCCATGACTACAGATGAATCTCTTATTCCAATTACCAACAGAACATCGGTCAGCTGTATCGCCCTAGTTAGTATGAAACCAAAGGCCTTCATATTACTGCTGTATGTAAAAGCACTTATGTTAATTTACTGTAAAATCCAGCAGATTTTTATCCATCAGTCGCTCTGCTTTGATGCACATTTATTGGTAATTGGCCTAGAAGCACAGAGCGGATTGTATTGCTTTTGTTAGCAAGAGGCATAGAACTAATGATCTGTGTGTCTTTGCATGTTTTTGTCAGTGCCCAGGTAAAAAATATTATTTTCGTGGTAGGTATGTTTGTCTAAATATTTCTAAACAAGATATCTAATCCTTAAAACAAGATACATTTCCTGGAAAAGTAATATTGCATTAGATATTTGCGTAATTCTTTACAATAAGGTCTCATTTGTTAATAGCTAACAAGAACTAATAATGCGCAATATGTTTCTTTTAACCATTTATTATCTTTATGCGTTTGTTATTGACAGTAAAACTGTAATACTTCTTTTTTTCATGTCAGTTCACAAGCCAAATGTTGACAAATACAACTTTGAATTTTTTTAATGTATTATTACAGTAAATGTTGAAATGACCATTGACTAAGATTAAATAAAGGCTGTCGTTAATTGACTATAGGGGTTGGCAATATCACGATTTTAGATTGTGAATGATTAAAATGTCTCCACAATCTGCCTTTAAAGAGAGAGCGTATTCTATCAGTTGCAGTTCTGGCGTCGCAGCGGTAGGGTTACGCTCATGTGCATGACCTTGCAGTTCTTGATCTTCATGAAAGTTTATTATTTGCATGCTTTTGAAAGCCTTGCCAGTTAACCTTTTTATTTACACGCTGTTCTGACATGCTCTTTTATGAGCGTGCACATAAACGCCTGTCATATGGTTTATGAGTACTGAACTAAGTTCTCTTTTGTGTCTTATTGTGCTTAAACTGTCAAATACACACAAGGTTTACATAAACACAGTCATTTATATCTTAAGTGAATGTAAATGTGTGTCAGTATGATACGCATGTGTATCAGAATATTAGATCCGTGCATTAGGTCTTAAAGTGACAGCAGCCTAATAAACATACTGTCGTCTGTCATTAATGTCGACAACATTATTTTGCTGAGTTGCTAAGAATTTCCTACTAAATCAAGGCGGTATTTGACTCGGTAAGCGTGGTGAGAGTGACATTGGATGGCAACATCCCCAGTGCATTATGGGTATTGAACTTGCCTATTTGGCAAAAGGGAAACAACAGCCTTTTCTCCAGTTTTCTCTGGTCAGGTAGCACTGATTTCAAAACATTTGCGCCTTTCTACTGCATAGGCAGCCAAGTTTTATTGACAGCCCATTTTCCCCGCAGTGAAGTACCCCTTTAACTAATGTTAACTAATGAAACGTTATTGTAAAGTGTTACCCACTGACTGTCCCAAGAGTAAGCAGGTAAGCACCATCCCTTTCTATTCTATTTATTTGACGGATTTGATTGCTAAAGCCTGTCCACTATGCACCTGCAATATCTTGAAATATTCTGAATATTACCATTAAGGCAGTTATGTCAAAAGCCTACAGCCTATTTCTCTGAGGAACAGCCCGTCTTTGAATTGCCGCAAGAGCAAATCACTGCTGACAGAAGGGTATTAGCTTGCAGCTCTTTGTCATTCCTTCACCTCTGTCAGCCCGCAGGATTCGTCTTTACATAAATGTTTTATCACTCGAGCTACAGCGATCGTATCAAACCTTTCAGGACGTAAGAATGACCTGAATAAACACATTGCACAAAGACTTTTTGGATCATTTTCCTGCTGTGAATCATGTGCTGCATTATTGATACAGTCATTAAGTTAGCACATACAGTACATATTCAATTTAGCATTGTCTATCTTCCTCGCTGTTTTATTTACAGAGCAACAGACATGCTGTGTCGACCTGCATTTATTTCCAACCTCCTGCCAATAAAATCGAGGAATCCTCCCAGTCAGAATGCGCTTAAATAGACCCTCAGTTCACTGACAGCCTCTGGCAGGAGAAAGTGGACCGTTTCTGGTCTAGAGAACTAGAGTAAAGAGGAAATATTGGGTCCATCCACTCCTGCGATTGCGTAGAGGAAGGAGAGTTCCACTTCCTTATCAAAGAGCTGCGGGATTATCCAGACCGATTCAAAGTTTACTTTAGAATGTCAGGGGCTCAGTTTGATGCTTTGCTAGCGATACTGGAGCCACATATTAAAAAGAAGACCACCAATTTCCATGAATCAATTGATCCTGAACAGAGACTGGCAGTACGTGACTTCAATGGATCCGCACGTGCGCTCACACATTACTAGAGTGTGTCAGTGCATACGGAATGCAAAAGATGCAGAATATCGAACCTGCTCTGAATTGTTTTGGTGATGTGCGATCATTTTGCATGCAAATTTTGGACTCAGTGTGCAGAGGCCTTAGCTCGGCATTTAAAAAAATTATTCTATGATTGCTTTAAATAGGCTGTAGCATCAAATATGAAGTACAATGCTGTTTTGCATTCTAAAAACAGTGAATCTAATAACCATACAGGGAAAATTTCAGTTCAGTTAAAGGGTTAGTTCACCCAAAAATGAAATGTATATCATTAATGACTCACCCTAATGTCGTTCCACACCCGTAAGACCTCCTTTCATCTTCAGAACACAGTTTAAGATATTTTAGATTTAGTCCCAGAGCATATGCAGTCTATGCACACTTCACTGTCCAGGTCCAGAAAGGGAATAAAAACATCATCAAAGTAGTCCATATGAGACATCAGTGGGTTAATTAGAATCTCTTGAAGCATCGGAAATACATTTTGGTCCGAAAATAACAAAAACTACAACTTTATTCAGCATTGTCTTCTCTTCCACGTTTGTTCATCAAATAAAGATTCGATGCGAATCATGAATCAATCCGCTGATTCATAACCGTTTGAATCTGCAAAGTTACAACGCTTAAAGTTCAGTGCAAAGGGATATGTTTTATTTTACAGAAGTCGCTTTTTAAAGAATTAGTTCACTTTAAAATGAAAATTTCCTGATAATTTACTCATCCCCATCTTATCCAAGATGTGTCTTTTTTCTTCAGTCGAAAAGAAATTAAGTTTTCCAGGATTTTTCTCTATACAAGCTATTTCAATGGCAACCAACTTGTTGAAGGTCCAAATTAATGCAGTTTCAAGGGGCTTTTTTAAGGGCTTCAGAGGCTCTGCACGATCCCAGCTGAGAAATACGATGTTATCTAGCAAAACGATTGGTCCTTTGTACAAAAATGTGCACACTTTTTAACCACAATGGCTTGACTTCAGTGTTATGATTCTTCACAGAATATGACGTCATCACACCAGAAAGGTCATAAGCTTTTTTTTTTTTTACAAATATTTTCACAACATTGCATTTTTGATCCAGTTAGGCTACATCACAGTACAACATTTGTAAAACATTCTACAAACCAAGAATTTCTTGGTTTATGTATATAGATTATTAAAAAGCATTATCGATATCAACTTGGAATTTTGATTAAAGTTACATATTAGTCACACATACATCTTAAAAACAAAACTAGGTCACATTTAGTTTAGAGTCGATGACATTTGCCTCAACAAACACCTATTTACTGATTATTAATGGTTAGTAAAGTAGTTGTTAAGTTTAGGCACTGGATTTAAGGGATGTAGAATAAGGTAATGCAGAATAAGACAATTATATAGCCTTTATAATACTTATGAACAGCCAATATCCGAGTAATATGCATGCTAGTTAACAGTGAGAATTGGACCCTAAACTAATGTGTTACCTAAAACTAAAGTAGCCATAATGTTTGTGGAACATTTTGTTTTGGTTTTAAATCAGGGCAGAGTTCTAAATTTTCTTTATGAAAAAAAAATATATATAATTTTTTATTTGGTCTTTTGTTTGATTTTAGGGTGAAGTATACCTGAACATGTTCTTGACAGTTTTTATGAGATTCACCCTTGATGTACGCAAGATGAAACAAACATTTACATTTGCATTTTTTGGTGAACTGTCCCTTTTTAGTACAAATTGGCTTGCCGTGCTGGATTATAATCAGGGCGAATGAGTGATGTTATCCTCTTCTTCCATCCGCAAAAAAGCATCGGAAGGATGCAAATTTCAGGCATATAAAGAGCCGAAAGCTTTCCAGATCGGGCCCATCTCTCGTCATAAGACTTTCGATCGCTTCTGCAGAAAACGCTGTTTATGGGCTAAAGGCCATTGCTTTAAACAATGAGAGCGCTATTGATCCCAGAAGGCCGCACCCACAATCAATGCTTTCCCAGAAAGTTGAGCCTTCTGCAGAACCGAGTTTGAAGTTGATTTGTGGGTCCAGGCCGAAGGCGAGTCTCTCGGTCACCATCGGCCGTAAAATTCATGACAGCCGCAGTACCGGGGTTATGAGCTGTGCTCTGAACGTTTGTCCTCTCCTGAACATCCAGTCAGTTTTGAGTCTCAATTCAGGCTCTGTCCCAATTCACGTACTGACCGTAATATACAGAATGCAGTTATTACTAGGCTACTATTCAGGAAAAAGTATTCTGCAGCAACCCATACAGAATGCCATGTTTATTAGTCGAAAATTTGGATGTGCCTGTCTTTTTTTATTTTGAATTTAGATATTGTAAGACAATGGATCATCTGTCTAGAATGCCAGAATATCATTGAATATAAATAACACAGCAGCTGCTACACTTGATTTGGGTTTTTTCCCCCAATGAAAACAAAGCAGGTGTCTGGGCAACAGATGCCCAAATGTTGTTTGTTCACATCTAGTCCTTACTGCTTGTTATACAGAGATAAAAGCGTGGGATGAGAGGAAGAGGGTAAATTATTTTTGATCATATCTTCAGGGGCTACAGCTGCATTTGTCATGCAGAGAGAGCGACGAGCATTCGGCGAGTGTTGACCATGCGTTTCTTTATTTGAAACTTTGAACCTACTACTCATTTTCACTTAGTCATCATCTTAATCGCCAAACATCTTTAATGGTGTTAGAAACATCTTAATTTACATTTTAAGAGGTCATACATTTTTGGACAGAACACAGGAATAGCAATAAAGCCTAATGTGATTATTAAACTTTAAAAGGCTATGCTTTTATTAAATAAATATGAGTGCTGGGCCACCCCGTCACCCCATTTTAAAGGGGTCATGAACTGCAATATTTTATAGGTTTTTATATGTTTTCGGGTGCACTTAAAGGTGGGATAAGTGTAATTTCAAAACCGTTTTAGAAAAAGGACTCAGGCCAAGAGGAATAACAAACTTGTAGCCAATCAGCAGTAAGGGGCGTATCTACTATTGATGGTGAGAAGAGCTCTCGCTCTCGCTCTGTGCACGTCATTATTCAACACACACGAGTCACACATGACGGACATTAGCCGAGAACTAGTCTAATATATGCTGCTTGACTATGCTCATGTGTCATGTTCGCTTGTTAGTCCATTTGCGAACGTATTGTGTCTCACTTCAGCGATGATAATGGCTCGTTCATTTCCACACCGTATGGAGCATCTAAATCTCCTCACTGTGTGCTTCAAGCATCAGCTCACACAATGTCTCCGACAAGTAAGATACTATACTCCTAATATATGTTTGCTTACTCTTTTCATGATCTATATAACCCTTATCCAGTCATAATTGTAATATGTCGTTAGTTGGACTGTCGGCTCGTGCTATAGAGTTGTTCATGAGAACAGTTTGTGATTTTGTGATCGCTATGACTCTAATCTTGTCATAATTGTAATGTGTCGTTAGCTGGACTGTGTGCTTGTGTACTATCGAGTTGTTCACAAGAACGGTTTGTGTGTGTCTTTGTGATTGCTGTAACTCTAATCTTGTCTTAATTGTAATATGTCGTTAGCTGGACTGTGTGCTCATGTACTATTGAGTTGTTCATGAGAACAGTTTGATTGCTGTAACTCTAATCTTGTCATAATTGTAATATGTCGTTAGCTGGACTGTCGGCTCGTGTACTATCGAGTTGTTCACAAGAACGGTTTGTGTTTTTGTGATAGAAGGGATGACTTTTTCATTGAATATTCGACCTGGATTAGATACAGAGATTCTGCCATAGCCGTTGATGCCTCTGCTCTGGGTTTACGTATGTGTGGGGCGGCGCTATCAAAATAGGGGCGAGACCCTTTTGGGGGTAGGGGCGTGTTTGTTTTGGTGATTTGAAATATCAACAACGGTTACCAGATAGCACTTACTCCACCTTTACTCCACCGTTTTTTACATTAAAAAAAAATCCAAATTTAGAAATTATTTTAGCCATCTCATTTGAACGCTCTGTCTGCTGTGAAACTTCAGTGTAAACGCCCACTGCTGTGATTGGCTGCTGTGAGACTCCAGTGTAAACGCCCACTGCTGTGATTGGCTACTGTGAGACGTGAGTGTAAACGCCCACTGCCGTCATTGGCTGCTGTGAGACTCCAGTGTAAACGGCCACTGCCGTGATTGGCTGCTGTGAGACTTCAGTGTAAACGCCCACTGCCGTGATTGGCTACTGTGAGACGTGAGTGTAAATGCCCACTGCCGTCATTGGCTGCTGTGAGTTTTGGGGCGAGTCCAGAACTCAGTCACTGATAAACTATATAATTGAATCACAGTTTAAATAA
Organism: Pseudorasbora parva; assembly: GCF_024679245.1. Taxonomy (NCBI): domain Eukaryota; kingdom Metazoa; phylum Chordata; class Actinopteri; order Cypriniformes; family Gobionidae; genus Pseudorasbora; species Pseudorasbora parva. The sequence goes on from NC_090178.1 coordinate 5,697,420, forward strand.
CAGATTATTTTCATCCTACTGAGAGGAACTGTGACGTTGAGCATTTAGTCACTGTTTTAAAACAAAAAGTAGGCCAAAAGTTTTTAATGCACTCCTACATTTTTTAAGTAAGTGTCAAGCCCTGGTAAAGGATATGACCGGCTGAGATTTATATAGGTGAGAAACAATCCAGCGGAAACCTCCCGCGATCTCTTTTGAAACGAATTCGGAAGTAATGTAAACTGCAATTCATCGACTGGCCACTAGGGACCGGCTCCAGAAGGAGCAGAATCTCATTGAGCCCCATGTTAAAATGCCAAACATTACAGCAGAAAAAAACATGTTTACAGCCTGGTACAAATTGTGGTTTTGGCCTATACGGCTCATTTTGACCTTCATAATAAATGTGAGGGGCTTTTTTTACTCATTCGTTTATGTTGTATAAAGCCTTAAAGTTCTGCATAATTAAGGGCGTGGTTACTTTGAGTGACAGGTGGATAGCCATTTATCTGCTGTCTATAGTCATTACGTCACGTAAGCTCCGCCCACATCCCGCCTTTTTGCCCATTTTTCTGTTATCCGGGAGTGACACGCGATGACTCGCTCGCAAGATGGCGACGCCCAGCTCGACTGTACTTCAAGCTTCAGAACGGCTTATCGGAATCCTATGGGTGACGTCACGGACACTGCTTTTTTACAGCCTATGGAAAAAACACTTGCATATCTCGGTTAATGTTGTAAACTTTGTGTCCTATTTCTCCTGATTAATGTATGCGTGTCCCTCAGGGATCCTCCTTAAACTACAGCAGAAATTTCTCTCTCTCGTTTACATTTAAGAAGGTAATTAATGTGTGTGTGTGTGTTTTCCTACATGAAGCTGCAATAACTATTAATTAAGCACATAAAAGCAGCGCGTTAATTGCGCGAGAGGCTACAAGGCTAGGATGCCGCCATCTATTATATGTTAAATTATGAATAATGTCGTACATTTGCATCCGCAGTATTACACTTAATTACTTGCATCTTGCTTTTTCACACTAAAGTGAGGCATGTCTGTTTGTGCATGCATTCAAGTCCTATAACAACCATTTAACTGGCCAGATCAAATTGAGTTGTGTAACGTCATTAGCTAATGGTTTGCCCTTTTAGTGGCCAGTGAGGATATTTAGAAATGCTCCCAGTCGGTTTGATCTTCCGGTGGGATAGATGGGCTGCTGCAGGATCTGTGCTGTAAATAGCTGTGGATGACTGTAATGTATGGTTATGACTTTGGCATGGCCCGTGTTTTATGGTTGCGGTGGGTATTGGGGATTTGCGGTGAGGACATTCCTCGGGCTGTATGGAGGTTTAACACTCTCTGATCGACAGGTCTGAACTAATAGGCGGCATCTGTGCCGGGAAAATTAAAGCTACCCTGGTGATCTGTGTGTGCAACCTACAGTTCAAATGGGCTAATGTCTCATGAGATCAACAAAAGTCAGAAGGCAGGGAGAAATTAGAAGTAAATAGAAAGAGAAAAAGATTTATGTATCCTGGTTAATATGGTGGTTCTTAAGACTAAAGCTAATACTTAAGTGAATTTATGGGATGCTAGCATTGTTATTTAATATTTTAATGTAGCTTTAATTTTTTTTTTCAGTTTTCATTTTAATTGTATTTTAATTTTAGTCATTTTATGTCGTTTTTCCATTTTCATTCAGTTTTTTTATATATATTTCTATTAGGGGTGACACCGAAGATTTGATGCATTGATATGCGGAGCCAGATTCGACCAATGATCTCTCAGTCGAATCTTCTTGGGTGTTATGAAACGAGGATCATTCCATTTTGGCAATATGGCGGTGCTCAATATTTTAAAGATGTGTCGCAGCGCTGAGCTTCGCGTCCGGTGTGCGACCCATTTAAGGGTGCTGAGCTTAGGGGGTCACACGCCGGACGCAAAACTCAGCGCCGCGACACATCTTTAAAATTCGAACAGATTGTTTTCAATGAGTGTACGCTCACCGGCGGCAGAATTCGGCGCCTGTCCGCGATGACTTGTTGAAGTTGTTTAAAATCCTGCCGCGCCACAGAGCGCCATTTTAAGGTTTTAAATAAAATGTATATTATATTTCCCTCAAATGTGATTTCACCCTGTGCTACAAGATACACTCATCATGCAGCTCTTCTGTCAGAAGTCGATTCAAAATTGAGCTTGCGTGTATATAATGTGCGTGTCCGGTGTGAGAGACCTGAGACGTGGTGCTGAGCTTCGGGTCCGGTGTACGAACGCCTTTAGGCACAAACGGCTTAAGAACGTGCATGTAAACACACTCAAAGTGTTCTTTTCCTCTCTAGGCAGGTGTTTTTTTTAGGTTCATCTATCAAAATGTTCATATACAGTCTTGTTCAAAATAATAGCAGTACAATGTGACTAACCAGAATAATCAAGGTTTTTAGTATATTTTTTTTTGCTACGTGGCAAACAAGTTACCAGTAGGTTCAGTAGATTCTCAGAAAACAAATGAGACCCAGCATTCATGATATGCACGCTCTTAAGGCTGTGCAATTGGGAAATTAGTTGAATTAGTTGAAAGGGGTGTGTTCAAAAAAATAGCAGTGTGGCATTCAATCACTGAGGTCATCAATTTTGTGAAGAAACAGGTGTGAATCAGGTGGCCCCTATTTAAGGATGAAGCCAACACTTGTTGAACATGCATTTGAAAGCTGAGGAAAATGGGTCGTTCAAGACATTGTTCAGAAGAACAGCGTACTTTGATTAAAAAGTTGATTAGAGAGGGGAAAACCTATAAAGAGGTGCAAAAAATGATAGGCTGTTCAGCTAAAATGATCTCCAATGCCTTAAAAAGGAGAGCAAAACCAGAGAGACGTGGAAGAAAACAGAAGACAACCATCAAAATGGATAGAAGAATAACCAGAATGGCAAAGGCTCAGCCAATGATCACCTCCAGGACAGTCTGGAGTTACCTGTAAGTACTGTGACAGTTAGAAGACGTCTGTGTGAAGCTAATCTATTTTCAAGAATCCCCCGCAAAGTCCCTCTGTTAAAAAAAAGGCATGTGCAGAAGAGGTTACAATTTGCCAAAGAACACATCAACTAGCCTAAAGAGAAATGGAGGAACATTTTGTGGACTGATGAGAGTAAAATTGTTCTTTTTGGGTCCAAGGGCCACAGGCAGTTTGTGAGACGACCCCCAAACTCTGAATTCAAGCCACAGTACACAGTGAAGACAGTGAAGCATGGAGGTGCAAGCATCATGATATGGGCATGTTTCTCCTACTATGGTGTTGGACCTATTTATCGCATACCAGGGATCATGGATCAGTTTGCATATGTTAAAATAATTGAAGAGGTCATGTTGCCCTATGCTGAAGAGGACATGCCCTTGAAACGGTTGTTTCAACACGACAATGACCCAAAACGTCCCCGGTTACGAATGTAACCTTGGTTCCCTGAGAACAGGGAACGAGACGCTGCGTCAGCTGACGCTATGGGGAACGCCTCCAGCGTGACCGGTGTCTGAGCTACTATCAAACCACAGCAATCCTATTGACCGGCGACAGCCTATGATGTCATCAAGGTGCGACCAGGAAGTATATAAGGGCGCCTTGCAAACATGACACCAGCTTCTTCGTCTGAAGGGACTGTTCGCAGGCAGGCCCCGAGGCATGGCAAAAGTGACGCAGCGTCTCGTTCCCTGTTCTCAGGGAACCAAGGTTACATTCGTAACCGGGGACGTTCCCTTTCGAAAGGGAACTCGAGCTGCGTCAGCTGACGCTATGGGGAACGATATACCCACGCCGCCATGCCGAGGGGAGTGCATGCCTACTGGCAGTGACAACTGTCAGGACAAGCAAATTCAACTGAAATGCCTGAACCACTCCCCCTCTGGTCACATTAGGCTGTCAGTGACAGCATTCCCTACGGTCATAGCCCAAGCTGTGGCCTTGGGGCACCTTCATGTACCCTACCCCGGCCGCTCAAAGGCCTGGAACCAACCTGTTCGACAGAAGGGGTTCCTTTAAGGGAATGTGGCTAGGGGACCCGAGGGCGCCCCAGCCAGTCACTATTCGGGAAGAACTTCACCGAATGCCACCAGGGAGGCTTGACCTGGCGTTACTATGCGGGACGCTTCCGTCTGCCAGCCCAGTCTGTTAACAACAGAGCCTCTGGAAACTCGCCTCTGGAGAGGCATCAAGCTGAGGGACTGCGAACTGGCAGTGTCCGCCTCAGGCCGGAACTCAGAGACGGGCTATCCTGGAGAACAGCGCTCAGCGTAGTGCTTTCCCACCCTTGCTAGCGAGGGGAGTCAGCTGCTCGATCCTAGGATCTACCGAGCACATACATTACAGGGGTGCTCAGGAGGCCTGAGAAGGCCTACAGGCTGATCTCACAGGGAGGCCCCGAGGGGCCTACGACCAACTGACCAGGCCCAGGCGGCCGTAAGCTCACAGACAACCCTCATAAGAGGGGAGCTCTTAAGCCTGCCTGGTAGGTACCATGCTGTAGGCAACCTATGCAGGTCCCTGTCCTGTAGGGACCGCATAGCAGCAGTGTAAACTCGTCGTGCTAGAGTATGCACCCGCCATCAGGTGCCGAAGCCTGATGGCAGGAACCACTAGCTGTCAGCTTGAGCCAGTTATGTGTCTCCGTCCAAGGAACTCATTCCCCCTGGGAGGCCCCGCAGGGCCTACTACTTGCCAGGCTACTCGTAGCCGGCACTGAGACCAGGGAACGACCTCAGGGAGGCCTGGTGAGGCCTGCTACCTGATAGCAGATCATGCTAGCCGCCCTGGCTAGCAACCATGCTCACTGTCATAGGAACCGGGAACCGGGGCTCATCCTCCGGGAGGCCTAGCGAGGCCTAATCCCTGTCACCCAGTGGCCGAGGCCCTGGACCACCCCCTCAGGGGAAGCCAGATGAGGCCTGCTGCAACCCAGCAGGCCCTCCGGGAGGCCTGGTGAGGCCTGCTACCTGCCATCTGGTGACTGGAGCCCAGGAACTGTTATCCAGTGCTAGTTCCCTGGAGTACCCCCTCAGGGGAAGCCAGATGAGGCCTGCTGCATCCCAGCAGGCCCTCAGGGAGGCCCTGCGAGGCCTACTACCTATCATCCAGTGACTGAAGCCCAGGAACGACCCCTTGGGGGAAGCCAGACGAGGCTTACTGCTACCACAGCAGGCCCTCAGGGAGGCCTGGTGAGGCCTACTACCTGCCGTCTAACACCTGAAGCACGGTAATACCCCCTCAAGGGAAGCCCGGCAAGGCCTGCTGCACCCCAGCAGGCCCTCAGGGAGGCCTAGGGAGGCCTACTAACTGGGCTTGTAGCCATGCCAGCGACGAATGCTCGCTGGCAGGTCGGATGAATGCTGGCCGCTCCAAGTCGGGCTGACAGTGGCTGTCTGCTTGGCTGACGAAGACCTAGACATCCAGTTACCACCTGGGGGAATCACCCCAGGGAGGCCATGATGGTCCTGCTTGTCGACGAGGTACTGCTGAAGCCGACATCGTCGGGGATATTCCTCCCAGGCGCACATTGGCCCGATGTCGCGACTCACCCGCAAGGAGGCCTGCTGAGGCCTCCTGCTCAGAGTCCACTGCCAGGACTGCCCAAGCTGGCTGCTCACAGCCAGCTGGTAGCCCATGCCCCTCCCGGGGCTGGCTTCATCCCGGAGGCTCACGGGGTCCTGCATGCGATGACGCAGTCCCATCCGGCAGTGCCTACAGACATAGCCTAAACACATTGCCAAAAGCAGTGTACTCAGCAGAAAGTACCTAGACCCTCAAAGCGAGGGGAGTACAACTTACGTCACCTGCGTCAGGGCGGCCGCTCTTCCTTCATGCAGCGGCCTACCGTTCACGCTAGGGCGTCAGCCATTGCAATGCTTCGGCTTCCAGGGGAGCATCCGACCGAACCATTACGAAGCACGCAGGTTGCGAGTGCAGCTCAACCCGAGCCCTAAAAGGTGGAGCAGAAGACACAGAGCAGAGGGCAAAAAATATTTACAAATATGCTACCCACCGGCCCAACATCCTCCAGGATGGGGCCAGGGGCCGCCAGAAGGTGGCAGCCACAACAAGCTCTGGAAAGCGGGGTTTTCGCAAAACTAGCCCACCTGGGTACAAGCGTGGGACGCCAAACCCCGCCCCACGACCACTGGCTAAGTCGCTGTTCATTCTGCTTCACACCAACCTGCATTACTAAAAAACCCCAAAACGCAGAGAAGGGGGCGGGCCTTGGCCGGACGACTCTAATGTAAGAGGAGGCTGACTAGGGATGCGAAAGAAAATGCCCTGCAATATTCAAACCGAGGGCCTCGGGCGATAATTACTTTCCTTCTTTGGAAAGAAATGCTCCCCATCCCGCAAAAGCCTAGGCCAACCGATGCAGTGGCCCGGAGAGGGCCAGCCTACATAAGAGTATTATACGTGGCTCGGGGGAGCGAAAAAACCTCAATAATACTCCGTCCAAGCCCTGCGAGGCTAGACATAAATCTGTAGTTCGTGCGTAAGCCTAAACTCACCCTCCCGTCTATGAATTTCCACGAGGGGCAACGTTGACCGCTTTACCCTGGGGTGGCTAAGAGCTTCCTGTTTGACTAGGAGAGCACACTCGCCTAAAACAACAGCACATTCCTACAAGAATGAGCGGTTGCCTCAAAACTGCTTCATCACACAGAGAGAAGGCAAAAAAAAAAACTGTTCGCACAGCTGTACATACAATGGCGGCTATTCTCTCCTAGCAAAGCTAGCTCTAGACATACCACATAACGGCATCTAAAAAATCGTTCTAGCCACCGGACAGGGGAACTACAGGGCCCTATGGTGTCCTCCATCGATACCGTGATCCCCAAACCCTTGGCGGGGAGCATGAAGTCTCACACAACATAAATAATAAATGTTTCCCTCACAAGGGGGACTTACCAGCTCGCCTCCTGCGCGACGATATCCACACATAAGTTTTACTCACAGTATGCATGTTTAGGAGCGCAACCGCCTGAGGGTGCGCTTCTCACAGCCCAGCCAGGCGGGGTCTAGAGTATCATCGTCACGGCCCCCCTCAGGGCCGGATGTAAGAAGCGCCTGGGGAAAAAATGAAGAAGAGCAGTAAATGAGATGTAATTCTTAACTCACCCACCTAAGGGAGGGATATTTCATTCACGCCAACAGCGTTGTGATACTATTCCTCTTATGTGGGAGTCCGCCTCTTTGCGCCCCGCCCTTAACCGCGGGGAGCATGAGAGGCGATGTTGGCACTCAGGCCCCGTCACTGGTCCGTATACCGTGACGCCTCCCGCCTGCCTGGGACCCGGATCTCAGCGGTGTGCGGGTCCTCGGACACCACCACCCGCGCTTCTGTGACACTGGCCCTCAGGCCCTGCTATCGCTGATATGGCGCACAGCTGCGCCGCGGGTCAGGGTATTTTCCCTGATTGAGATCCCTCAGCAGGTCTTCCCAGTACACTTGCAACACCGACACGGCGTAAAAGTAGCACCAGGCTGACCCGCTGCCGTGTATGCCCCGCCATCTAAACCCCCTGAAACATAGTTGAAAGAAGCTCAGATGGCAGGGTTGGAGCTAGAACACATACCCATATCCACCCATCCTCCAAACATCAGCATTTAACACCCGCTGATGTCCGTGAATACACTGAATATGGGTTCTTCCATACCCTCACGATCTCAGTCAGGAGATCAGGAAGGAATGGAAAAGCTCAACTGAGCCGACGGTTTTATGGCCGGGGAGAAATCGATCGTTCCGTTTAAACGAGCGATCTCTCCTTTAATGCGCCCACATGACGGCCGCAGCCTGCATGCAGCGCGCTCATAACAGCCATCGGCTCAGCATACACAGTCAGGATGGCTGAGAAATTAATTTCCCTTCTCACCAGCCATCCCTACGAGCATTCGTGATTAGTCTCGTCAGTCGCTAGATCGCCGGAGGGAAACATCCCCTCGCGGCGATCGGCGACCCCATCCGAGGGACTGTGACGTGCATCCGCGCTCAGCCTCAGCGTGAGCGGGGATCACATCACTAATCTCAGATGCAAAAACGCTCTTCCCTCAGGAAGAGCGCTAGACGAGAACGGAGCGATTTCGGATTGAAAACTTCGCTCACATTACACACAATCGAACAAATGACTCCACAAGAGCTTGACTGTGCATGCTCTTAATACCAGGCAGAAAATAAATGAATCTGGATTACCTTTGACTTGAAGCATTCAGACAAAAACAGTCCCTGAAGACGAAGATGCTGGTGTCATGTTTGCAAGGCGCCCTTATATACTTCCTGGTCGCACCTTGATGACATCATAGGCTGTCGCCGGTCAATAGGATTGCTGTGGTTTGATAGTAGCTCAGACACCGGTCACGCTGGAGGCGTTCCCCATAGCGTCAGCTGACGCAGCTCGAGTTCCCTTTCGAAAGGGAACACACTAGTAAACGCGCAAAGTCTTGGTTCCAAACCAACAAAATTAATGTTATGGAGTGGCCAGCCCAATCTCCAGACCTTAATCCAATTGAGAACTTGTGGGGTGATATCAAAAATGCTGTTTCTGAAGCAAAACCAAGAAATGTGAATGAATTGTGGAATGTTGTTAAAGAATCATGGAGTGGAATAACAGCTGAGAGGTGCCACAAGTTGGTTGACTCCATGCCACACAGATGTCAAGCAGTTTTAAAAAACTGTGGTCATACAACTAAATATTAGTTTAGTGATTCACAGGATTGCTAAATCCCAGAAAAAAAAAATGTTTGTACAAAATAGTTTTGAGTTTGTACAGTCAAAGGTAGACACTGCTATTTTTTTGAACACACCCCTTTCAACTAATTGCCCAATTGCACAGCCTTAAGAGCGTGCATATCATGAATGCTGGGTCTCATTTGTTTTCTGAGAATCTACTGAACCTACTGGTAACTTGTTTGCCACGTAGCAATAAAAAATATACTAAAAACCTTTATTATTCTGGTTAGTCACATTGTACTGCTATTATTTTGAACAAGACTGTATATTTGTACATTTGTGTGATGTTCTGTATTTCGATCGCGCCTTTAACATGTTATGAGAAAACGTTTTACGAATCTTTATCCTCCACATTACCTATTTATATAAACCTAAATAAGAAAGCCATTGTTGCTGTGTGCAGTATGTAAGGGAAAATAAAAATAGTTTTACCCTTCTGCTGACTAGTGTCATGCTCCTCCCAACCCATTCTTACACACACACAGATGATTCGACTATCGGTCAACTATAGCAAGATTCGACATTTCTGATTCGAATGTGTAAATCCTTATTCAGGGACACCCCTAATTTCCATTTAGCTTATATTTCCTTTTATTTTAAGTTTAGAAAAACTTAGTTTAGTTCTAACTTATATATATATAAGCCCTATAAGCCCTATAATGTATCTTGCAGGGTTGCAGTGGCCAATGTTTGTGCATGTCTATGAAGTCCACAAGACCCTAGAGCAGGGGTCTCAAACTCCCGGCCCGCGGGCCACTTGTGGCCCACAGGATGATATTTTGTGGCCCCCTACTTGACATCAAAATTTAATGTTGGTGCGTCCTGCGCGTTGCTCTGAAAACTATTTTTGGCGGAGTCGTTGCGTGTGCCGCGCTTTATGCCTCACTTTGTGTGTGTGTGTGTGTGTGTGTGTGTGTGTGTGTGTGTGTGTGTGTGTGTGTGTGTGTGTGTGTGTGTGTGTGTGTGTGTGTGTGTGTGTGTGTGTGTGTGTGTGTGTTTGTTTGAGAGAGTTAGCTCGGCCCTCTCTCATGCGGTACAATTGGTTGACACCGCGTGATTGACATGTTCAGACAGTCGAAATGAATGTGTTTTAACGGCGCTCAAATGGCCAATCAAATCAAAGTAGGCGGGATTTACATTCTCTTTTGGCTCGCGCACATGCTCCCACAGTTTTCTCACACACACACACACACACACACACAGACGAGAGTGTGTCAATCTATCGCGTAATGCCGTTGCAAAGAGAGACTGTTCTTTCCAGTAAAATCACAAAACTAAATTGCACACACACAAAAGCACACAAAATGCAACGTTTCCATGCTCTTAATATACAATCATTGATGAACATTATAATGAAGAAAACTATATGAGCGGATTAAAACTGAACATTTGAGACGATTTACTAAAAGTCTACTATTAGACCACTGAGGAATTCAAATATAAGCAGCGGATGTACGTATTTATTCACTCATGGGAATAATCTCGGGACTAATAATATTTGACAACAATTAATGCAAATATCGTTCAGAATTTCGTAGAATTTCGTTCACTGATCTGTTTGACCTGGTTATGGCCTTGCTTTGAAATAGTCTATTATTTTAAATAAAAATAAACACATTTATTATTTCAGTATTACATAATAATTTAATTTCTATTGGCCATATTTATTAGTACACAATTACCATCACACACCTGTTTGCTAATAGATAGGTGCGAAGGACGAAGGATAAACAGATCCAAAAATCTAAAATATATTGGCAATAAAAATAAACAAACACGAGTAAGCAAGAGAAGCCATGTTCATGTTAAGAAGAAACATTAATGTTGAAGAACTGTTAATAATAAAGATTGAGAATATTTGATCAGTTGTACTTTTTTTTTTTTTGTGTGGAAAATTTGATGCGGCCCAGCCTGACCCAGAGTCTACCTCCAGCGGCCCCCAGGTAATTTGGGTTTGAGACCCCTGCCCTAGAGTGTTTGTCATTTTAGGTGTCAGATGGGCTGTTGCACTGAATCTTCACAGATGTCTAGTCTATGCTGCATTGCGTAGCACACTCTGATCCCGCTCTTGGGATCTTTGAGTTAGGAACAGAGTCTGTGTCTCTGTGACAGCTAGATGAACTTTAATTCATGTTGGTTTGTGTTGCTGGAGGTAAATAGGCTTCACATGAATGTAAAGGTTAAATATGTGGAAGGGAACTATGGGTTTAGCAGCAGTCTCATTGGGGCAGTTGCTTTGCTCTTTTAAAGCTGAAAAGGAAATAAAATCACTCCAAACTGCATCTCGTGTTGTTTTTAAGCTCTTGTCTGACCTCTGTAACTTCACTGTTGGAGGGATTCTCAGGGATCACAGCCAGCTGTAATTGAAAGAGTGTCGCTCAATGAAATCAACTTCTGCTGCACCAGGGTTTTTTTGTTTTTTTGTAGTTAAAGTGAGCTGGCTTTGAAATGCCGAGTCCCACAGGGGAAGGAATACCAGTAGTCTTCCATCATGTTAATCAATGAGCCTCCAACAGCTGTTTTCTCATTTAATATTACACTTTTTACCCTATCTCCTGGGCAGCAACCAAGAAATGTTAAGCCATGACCGTGCATTTTGTAAGGCTAACCTTTCACTTGCTTTATATTGTGTTTATTCTCTTCATAAAATGATATATTTTGCTGGCAGAGTTCATGCATTTATTCATGTGCACACAATAAAATGCTTTCCATGATGAAATTAGGAACAGTGATTTACTGACCTTTTTTTAGAGTAAACTGTTCATAGAAAAGGACTGTGCATTCACATTTGGCCTCATTCATGCAGCATGAGTAGAATAAATGTGTGCATTTGTAACCCAATTCTTACACAGATTGTCATATGCAATGACTTTTTTTACAGACTATGGTGACACATTTCCCTGTTATTAACATTGTAAATCTAGCATGTTTTTATATTTTCATTTAAAAGTTATATTATAGAAAACAAGCTAAGGCTGCTGTGTGTGTGTTTGCACATTTCTGCAAAACACAAAAAAATTACCAATACATACAAATCACTGCAGTTTCTAACTGAAACGAATACTAGAGGCAGTAAAACAGCAAGCTTTTTAAATATTTTGTATACTAAATTATGATTACAGTGGCAGATTATCAATTAATAAATATGTGGTTACTTGTGAAATATTATATTATGACCTCAAAACACTTTTTACCATAATGCATGATTTGTAAATGATTATATTTTGATGTTTGCATCACATAACCAGCTCCATGTTACATGTTTGGTCTGTGTCTTGCTGCGTTCCAGTTCGTTTTCATCATGCCCTTCACTCGCGAACCTCCCTTTGTCTCGTTCACTCGGATGTGTGTCATTGCTTACGTTGCATGAGTGCCCACTACTGGCGGAAACTTTTTCAATGGACTGAACTGGAACGCCCTTAGCCCTTGATCACTTGGAATCCATTATGGAGTTGATTTATTATTTATTTTTTTCCTTTACGAAATTGTTTAATGCAGCATTCTATATGTATATGGATGTGTTTGGGTTGTTTTAAATATTTAAAAAAATATCATAGAGTTGTTTGTGGTGGGGTAAATGAAACATGATATGGGGTGACGTCACAATCGCGTTGCATTGTGGTATTTGAAGCTGCCTGAAGTGTACATATGAAGTAGACTCGCTCACTCGGTCAAAATCGAGGGAGCAAGGGTCTGTCCATATAAACTTCCCTTGTCCACTTCACGAAGTGGAACGCACTTCAAAATGGTGGCGGGGATTCACCCAAGGGGAAGTGCTTAGGGAAGTTTGCAAGTGCGTGTCTTAAAGTGGAGTGGAACGCAGCATCTGTTGTGTTTTGCCAACGGGGTAATCTAGCACTCGGAAAGCGTTCCACCCATAGGGGCGGCCATTGCTAACCAAGCCATCACCTGCTGTTAGCATCCCATTGACTCCCATTCATTTTTGAGTCACTTTGACAGTGAATAACTTTACATCTGAGGCATTTAAAGACTCTATTTGTCCATTGTTTATTTCTAAAGAAACACGACAATGCATAAAAGGCTCCATTACCTTGTATCTTACACTATCGCCCGGTAGAAGCTGTTTTTTGTAAAAATAGGCTAACGATTGCGTCATAACCAACAGGTGAGAAATTACCGTATAGACAGGAGGAGGCGCTCAGAAGCAATATTTTACTGTCTATGAGGCAGTCGGGGGGACGTGGAGACAAAGTCTGATAAAGTCAAGGGGGAAGAATGGGGAGAAGCCCATAGTGAGCCAAAAGCAACGGGAGAAAATATTTAAACAACGTGATTCAGATTTCACTTTCCACAACTACTAGAAGACCTACAGCTGTCAGACAGGAGGCTCACGTCACATCTACGTCGTCAAGCTCAATCTGAGCCTGCGCAGTTCACTCAGCCATCAGGAAGTGAGTGCCTCTGATTGCCTCTGAAGTCAATGGGATCGCTCTGTCCATTTCTTTTACTGTCTATGTGTTTTCCACCTGTACTTCCTTGTTTAGTCACATGTTTCTTTGTTCTTAGTTTTCCCGCCACTGTTCAGTCCCCTCGTTAGTTTAGTTATGTCAGCTGTGCCTTGTTATCTGTGCAACCTGTCCCCTTCATTAGTCTAGTCATCAGTGTGTGTATTTAAGTTCCTTGTGTTCAGTCCTTCATTGCCCGGTCTTGATGTTATCCATACGTTGGTATAGTGTGTCAGATGTTTTTTGAAAAGTTAGTATTTTGAATAAAAGCTAATTTGTGTTTGGAAGTCTTGAACTCTTCTTCGGTGCTGCATCTACACATAACACTCCATATGTTTGGCCTTTTTTTTTTGACATACTAAACTAAAGCTCACCCATTGCAGCACTGCACTTGCGATGCAGAGCTCATGGGTACGAGTTCAGTGAGACACAAGTCACGACAAAAGAGCTCAAGGGCTTGTGGAAGCAAGCCAAAATGGCATGCTTGCTTCAGCAAATGTGTTTTTATGTTTGCTTTTGGGTTTAGGTAGGTTTAGTGTAGGGGGTACGTTATTTTCAAACGTGATGGATTATCCTTTTAGCACCACTCATCGGACATTTCAATTCAGAATTTCTGCGATACGTACAACAACCAGCATAATAAAACGTTGTCGGATTCACATTCATTTGTTTCAGATTTCTTTTTTTTCTCATTCATTTAGCCTCTGCATCAAATAAATACCTAGGGTTGTGTTTTTTTTCTTCTAAGAGAATCTAGCCATTGTAAGGCTTTTTGTATGCAATAACACTTTCCTTCTACAAAATACAAAATACCTTTAGTTTTATTTTCTTCCAACTGTCTTTCTTGAGGGCCTGAGTGTGCTTATTACACCACAGCATCTTCTTTAAGTGCAAAGCAGCAACGTGTATAAAATGCTGAAAAAAAGAGAGTCAATAGGATTTTGTAACTATATTATTTAGCAGAAATGCTGCCACAGCTTTTTTTTTCTAATGAGCCTGGGTTGGATTTTAATGCAACAGCTGATGAGTGATGGCAAATTTGACATCTTTCTCTCTTCAATAAATCAGTCAACTTTATTTATATATCGCTTTTATAATGACGATTGTTTCAACAGTGTTAAACAGGACACTATTGCAACAAAATTTGATTTGGCTAGTTTGATTTGGCTAGTTTATAGAATGAAATATGACCTAATTAATACATTTAATTTGTATATTTAGTTGAATAATTTGAATCATAATTTTAATGACCCCAACTGAGCAAGCCAAGCCAAAGGCGACAGTGGCGAGGAACCAACACTCCACCAGGGCATGATGGAGAGAAATAAACCTTGGGAGAAACCAGACTCAGTCGGGGGGCCAGTTCTCCTCTGGCCTAATATTAAACAGTGTATATTATTATTCTGCCAACCCTGCAAGTCATAAATCATATTAGATCGGAATATTCTAAATTTTGGGTAACACACAAGAGACGGGTTCATTTAGGATGGCGCGTTGATTACACAAGAGTATGAATACTTGAAAGATCAGAGTTATTTCGCCGGAGACAGGTTTATTGAGGATGACGTGCCGGTGAGGCAAATTCAGAGGAGACCAATGTAATCGATCTCTCTTCTGACCAATGTAATCGATCTCTTGTTTTTTTAGAAGTCAGAAATAATATTGTGGAATTTTTTTTTTTTTCTTTTGCTATTGGGGTAAACTAATTGTTGGATTTTCCGTTTACCACTATATAAGCTTACCCAACTATGACACTTCCGAGAAACCTTTTAAAGGGTATATGAATGTGAAATTGGTTTTGCGAATGCTTTTGTTAAGCGCTGTACTTTATAAATTCCCATTGACTCCTTGTGCATCTTTAAGGGTCATATGTGTGCTCTGTGGAAGTGCTGTAATGACACAAGATGACACTCATTGCTCGGTTTCTCACAAACTCTTCATTGTTATTGGCAGTTTGAGAATGAGTTTCACGGTGGCTAAGCTGAAACCCAGACCATTCAGCTCTTCAACAATTATGTTTTCATGGCTAGGTTACTTAGTAGAAGATTCTAATCTTATGTTCTGAAGAAATAATCAGTTTGATTTATAATTGTGCATGTTCCAGGAAGCTGTACTCCAAAACGTGTCATCCACATATTTGTGCTTCATTTTAGGTCAAGGAGAAACGGCTGAAACGCTGCCGAAAGATTTGTTTAGTTTGGCAAATGCTGTTGACTGCAGCTCATGATTCTTGTGTTACTATGGCAACCTGGAAATAGGAGGTTGAGATGGGAAAAGAGCCGAACAAAAGGACCATGACACATTTGTTGTGATGTCCCTCATGGCTCTGTCTCCAAATCACTCACTACCCATAAGGACTGGGTGGTTTGACGGGGTCTACATTTAGTTTTGTGTATCAAATCGGATCTTTTGATTTGCATCAAGCTTCAAAAAATGGAAACACTGTACAATAAGGTCTCATTATTTAATGCATTAATTAAAATGAATTTCTATTGAGCAATTAATTTGTTACTGTAATTATGAGATAAAACCAAATACCTGTTATTTGTAAAGTAAAAAAGGGTATGCAATATATGCAGCATTTTTGGGTAACATTTTCAGGCAAAAATAACCATTGTAATTTGTTGCTGTAAAATTATTTGTAATATAAGACTTCAGTCATGCTGTCTACCCCTACCGTAATGCATCAGAACATTTATTTGGCTCGCCGTCCGGTTCATTTTCGCTGTGAGGTGTTATACATTTTAAGAAGGGCAAAGCGAGTTGCCTTCTTTTGGCCCACTGAGTTTTTATATTAGAAGGTCTGATAAGTTTTCCAACAGCTCGACAGCAAGTAAACAAGACAGACCTCTGGGGTCAGAGGCCTGAAGAGACGATTAATTAGTGATTTCATAAAAGCACACAACGCTCAGGAAGACATTTAAGAGCCTGAGCGCTAATGGATGGAAACAAAGCAAGATAATGACATTAAATGTCCTGTTATCCAGTGCAGAACTGAACTCTCTGTGTGTGTGTGTGTGTGTGTGTGTGTGTGTGTGTGTGTGTGTGTGTGTGTGTGTGTGTGTGTGTGTGTGTGTGTGTGTGTGTGTGTGTGTGTGTGTGTGTGTGTGTGTGTGTGTGTTTGAATCTTAACTGTTTGTGTTAAGTTGATGAGGATAGAAGTGAATGCAAACTGAATGAAAAAGTAGAAGATTCCCCACTAAGCATACTTGTTGTTGTGAGGTTTATGTTCTGTTTTGGCTCCCATTTCCTGTGTTTATGTCCCGTCTTCTTTAGTTGACCTAGACCGTTTCTCAATATGTGTTATTTTCTGTACTTCTGTTCTTCTGGACTTGATAAACGTCATCAGTCGCTGCCCAATGGGGGCAACAGTATGCTGTGACCAGTCTCAGTTAGTCTTTTTTTAATAAGAAAAACTAATATAATATTATTAAACATTATTAAAACATATAGTTTTACCTAAAGTACTTGTATAAATAATGTGTTTCTTTTGCCCCATGTTTACCTCATGCATATAATATAAGATTTTTAAACAAACAAACCACTTTTATGATTTATTTACACAAAATCTGTTGCTCCATCAATGTTCAATAAAACATTCATATTTTTTTCCAGCAAACATATGGGAGTAGTGAAAAGCACATTGTTCTTAAGGTGTGCCTTTAGGCCATCCTATCCCACAATTACTTTTTTTCAGGTGAGAATGTAGTTGTTTGAACCTTACATCTGTAGTTTATTTATAAAAGTAGCATCTATTTTTCCGGAGTCGTGAGATCCAGGCCATCACCAGGCTCTCAGCGCTCATTTACCCCGCCGTGAACAGCCTTAGCTCAGCTTGTCCTGACGTTTGCTGCTGGCTCGGATCTCTCTGTAGTCGCAGCGTTTCTCAGAGTGTGAGGCGCGCCCCACTGGTGGGGAATAGGCCCCGTTCACACTGCAAGTCTTAATGCTCAATTCTGTTTTTTTGCTCAGATCTGATTTTTTGTTTGGCTGTTCACATTACCTTTTAAAATGTGGCCTAAATCTGATTCCAGTGTGAACTGTTTGAGGTAACCCGCATGTGCAGAAGAACAATATCAATCACATCAGACGCAGCACGCTGTTGCACTAAAGTTCGGGAGGTTATGGAGGAAGTAAGCATTTTCGCTTTTTTTTAAACATGTTTGTGTAATGGAAGCCATAACATTAATGAGCAGGTGCTGAAGAGGAGAAGAACGAAAAGAAAGAGAGCAGAATTGGTTATTTTGGCCTTTTATCTCCTTCCTTTGGCACTGAAGCCACGTTTTTTTGTGTCCCCGTTCTTCCATTTCGCGTGCTTTCAAAAACGGACCGCTTACGGTAGGATCCTTCTAGTTTAGCTTGAATTGATGTATCTCCCCATATACTAATCAGGTCTAACACCTCACTCTCCCTCCATTGACTCACTCCATCGCTGTTCTCCATATCTAGTCAAGTTTTTAATGTTACTGTCTGTGTCTGTTGTGTCTAGGGCGATCTCGCCAGCACATCGTAAAATACGCATCATATCCGCATCAAATCAGCCTTGGCTGTTCACACTGCGGCCGCATTGGAAAAAATCAGATCTGGGTCTGATTCAGGACCACATATGTATGTGGTCTAAATCGGATTTGAAAAAAATCTGATCTGGGCTAGATTTGAGTGTTCACACTACCTCTGAAGAAGTCTGACCTGGTCACTTGACCCCAAAAAAATCAGATTTGGGCCACTTTTGCCTGCAGTGTGAACGGGGCCATAGAGACATGACTAGTGGGGCGTGACAAACGGGAGGAAATGTGTACATTTTTTGTGCCCATCTCTATTAACCTTTTGAGCGGTCCCACGTGGGATTTTTATCTCTATCCCCCTGAGAGTACGGATCCACATATGGGATTTATAGTGTTCAGTGGCGTGACATAACTGCCAGATTCAAACGGTGGGACGTGCTTCGGCTGACGCTGAGCCAGATGCATCATGCAGTGTTTTCAACCACATACCGTTTATTTTAGGTTTAATTTAATTGGTAACATTCAAATACACAAATAGGCTACTAGTAAAACAATACATTTAGAGTTTGTAGAAAACACACTGGTGTCTATGGAAGCAGCAATAACAATCCATTCAAATATAATTGGCCGACTATAAAATATAATTGTTTTATTCATATCAGATACAAATAGTGTAAGTAACTATAAAGTTTACTCTATTCTTCTCCCAGTTCACTGGTCACTTACTTATTCCAGTAGAAGCTGATGAATATGCGTGTTGTAAATCCGATTGACAGGACTCTGAACTGCGGTGCATTTGTTCAAACGGTTCAAACGTGGCAGGGCCCATCTCACATTATAGATTAAAATCAAGATCATTTATAAAGTGTGGTGTGGCAGGCAGCGGGGCGGGGGACCGCGAGAGAAGGCCGGTGATGAGTGGTAATGAGTGCCAGCTACGTGACACACCGGTCTCGTCTCGTCTCGCGGCCAAGTGACGGGAGCATAAAAGGAGGAGCGAAGGCAGCGGAAGACGAGAGAGGACCGGGCCTGGATTTTATGTTGAGTTTTGTTTAAGTTTTATTATGTTTATGTGGGCAGTCGTTCGTGAGGGGCTGCCCAAGTTTTATTTTGTGGGTGTTTGCGGGCAGTCGTCCGTGAGGGGCTGCCCGCAGTTTTACTTTCGTTTTGTTTATTTATTTATATATTAAAGTTTGTTGAACGTTCACCGGTTCCCGCCTCCTTCGTTCCCATCTACGAACATCGTTACACTGGTGCCAAAACCCGGGGGGAAGGAGGTAGCTGCTGTCGAGGAGCCCTCGCTGCTTAGGGGGATCGTGGTGCTGAGGAGGTCGGCCAGCGCGGATGAATGAGGACCGCGAGGGCTGCCCGAGGCGATGGTGCTGGAGCGAGGAAGGTGGGACAGAGACCTCGCTGCTGTGCCCCTGGGTCGAGGTGGGGTGGCTGCCGTCCAAGAGGGAGCGGAGGAGTCGCCGCGCTTGCCGTGAGCCGGAGCCTGCTGCCGTCCACCAGATAGGGGAGGAGCAGGGAGTGCGGGGCTCGCTGCCGGGTCCCTCAGTAGGAGGAGTCACTGCCGGCCGCCAGGGGGCGGAGGAGGGGGGGCTGAGAGAGCCAAGGCAACGGAAGACGAGAGAGGACCAGGCCTGGATTTTCTCTCGCC
Source organism: Pseudorasbora parva (assembly GCF_024679245.1). NCBI lineage: Eukaryota > Metazoa > Chordata > Actinopteri > Cypriniformes > Gobionidae > Pseudorasbora > Pseudorasbora parva. Next base: position 5,716,773 of record NC_090178.1, read on the forward strand.
TTCTGCTGCCTTGGCCTCTCCTTTTATGCTCCCGTCACTTGACCGCGAGACGAGACCCGGCCTGCTCTCGCGGTCCCCCGCCCCGCTGCTTGCCACACCACATTTAGGTTTTTAAATGGCAAATCAAAACCACAATTGGATTACTAGATAGTTGATGACATGGTAAGCAAGTTTGTCAATATTTTGAATAAAAAAGAAAAAAACGTAATAAAAGCGATACATCTGTCATTCAGCGCTATTTTGGTTGTGGTGAGTCACGTGATTAACATGACGCGTTGCCATGGAAACATTAAGGTGATACGTTCTAAAATAACGTTGCCTTAAAAAAACTCACACTGGGAGTCAGTTACAATATTTTGACTGTACACATGAAAGGTTTAGATGTGATGTTAATAAAATAAACGTTAACAGGCAAACTTAAAGCCTAGATAATTACCATTTTGTTGGGGCGATTGGGGACAGGTGGGGCTCGGAGCCCTTCCCTCCCTCCAAAGTGGGGAATGGCAGAAAAAGTTTGAGAAACACTGCTATAGTGGTTAAACCACTGATAATGACTGAATAATGACTGGATTGATCACTGTCAATGTCCAGAAAGGGAATAAAAACATCATCAAAGTAGTCTATATGAGACATCAGTGGGTTAATTAGAATCTCTTGAAGCATCGAAAATACATTTTAGTCCAAAAATAACAAAAACTACGACTTTATTCAGCATTGACTTCTCTTTCCTGTTTGTTTTCAGTCCTCAAATAAAGATTCAAACGGTCATGAATCAGCGGATTGATTCATGATTCGGATCGCCAATGTCACGTGATTTCAGCAGTTTGACACGCGATCCAAATCATGAATCAATCCGCTGATTCACAACCGTTTTTCCCATCACGGGACTGGCTCAGATCGAAGCCTGCCCTTTACTCTCCACCATCCATCATCATTGCCGACTTATCCTCTGGTGAACTGTGATATTTCTCTCTTTGATAAGTTTGAAGTGAGGACGTGTTTCCGTCAGATGCAAAACTGGATTTGTTTACCTCCACTTCTAAGTGTTCTTACTGTGCAATCATGTTGGCTTAATGACATTAATCAGGCCAAATCAGAGAGCCGTGTTGTGAAGTGGTGTGCTGATGAAGCTCTCGTGATGAGCGTTAGATGATCTGCTCTGAGATGTCCATGTCTCTGGTGTGTTGTGGAGTCCCTGCTGTTTTTATGGGCGACGCACTAACGGGTCAGAACTGCTGTACTTTAAAATGTGTGAAAACATGGTGTAAAAAATGGGTAAAAATGTGTTCCTTCCTTTACTTTTAAGCATTTGGGTCCAAGACAAATGTCCCTTGATGACGGCACAGCTTCCAAAAAAAATCATCTGATTATAATACTGCACTAAAATCTGGCTTTTCTTGTCGTTCTATTTCCTCTCGTTTTGTGTCTCTCTCCCGTAAGGATGAAGATGTGTCTCAGTCGGACTCTTTTAACTCAGTCCAGGTGTTTTCGTCTTCCTCTGTCCTCTACGGGAGGTTAATTATGGCCAGTGTTCTGCATGAGTAGAGAGTAAAGAGAGATGCAGCGTGGACAGATAATCCCACAGGCTTATCCTGATACATGTGTCCGGAGAACCACAAGAGAATAATAATGACACTGTGTGTGTGTGTGTGTGTGTGTGTGTGTGTGTGTGTGTGTGTGTGTGTGTGTGTGTGTGTGTGTGTGTGTGTGTGTGTGTGTGTGTGTGTGTGTGTGTGTGTGTGTGTGTGTGTGTGTGTGTGTGTCATCCATCCATCCTATCATTAAATCGCTATATCTATAATTCATTTGTTCTATCTATCTATCGGTAAATCCTTCTATCTATCATTCAGTCGTTCTATTTATCGTTATTTTGTTCTATCTATTGTTCCATATATTGTTCTATCGTTCAGTCACTCAATATATCATTCTATATTTTGTTCATTCGTTGAATCCTTTGATGTATTCTATCTATCGTTCAATCACTATCGTTCCATCTATCATTCTATCTATTTTTCAGTCGGTCTATCTATCTTTCTATCTATCATTCTATCTATTGTTCAATCATTCTATCTATCGTTGATTCATTCTATGTATCTTTCTTTTGCTCAATTGCTCTAGCTATCATTCTATATCTACCGTTCTATCGTTCTATCTATTGCTCTATCATCTATCGTTCAATTATTTATCGTTCTATTGTTCATCTATCTATCGGTCGTTCTATCATTCTATCTATCCTTCAATTATTCTATCTATCGTTCTTTTGTTCTATTTATCCAACACAATCTCATGGTCATGCGTATAAATAGTACGAGTGTGAAATCTCGTGGAATGGAAACGCCAAAATGAGTTTTGGTGTGCAAATGCTAGGCAGTTTTTTGCGTGCATATGAAACGCACTTTATGGCGTGCATATTACACGGTCTTGGGTAGGTTTAGTGGGGTGGGGGGTTCGTACGTATAATACGCCATAAAGTGCATATCATATGCACACGAAAAAACGCGTACCATATGCACACCAAAACTCATTTTGGCCTATACATTCCACGAAATTGCACACTCGTACTATTTATATGCATTTTCGTGAGATCCAGCTCATTTATCATTCTATCATTCAATTGTTCTATCTATCATTTTATCATTGAGTCGTTATATTTATCATTCTCGTTCAATCATTCTATCTATCGTTCAGTCTTTCTAGCTATTGTTATGTATCATTCTATCTACCATTCAATAATTGTGTCTCATTCTATGTATCGTTCTATCTATCGTTCAATTATTCTATTGTTCTATCTATCATTCCATCTATGGTTCTATCGTTCAGTTGTTTCGCCCTGTATATCTGTCAGTCAGTCAGATAGGGTTTCATTTTCAGGTGTTGTGATTTGATTGTTTGAATCTCTTCCAGAATGGCATCATAAAAGTCTTATTTGAGCAGCAAAAGGCAATATGATTTCAAAGCTGCTGGATAAAATGACTACAAAGCTCAAGCCAAATTGCTCTCCTTTAGGTCCTCCTGAGAAAACCAAGCACTCATTAATCTCCGGCGACACCTCTTCTCTTTGAAAGAACAAACATTATAGTGCTCATGTTAATCAGGTAGTTATCTAATAGATGTACACAAAGGCTGTTCGGTCTTCCCAGCATGCCCCTCTCTTAATGACACTAAAGAAACGGTTGTGGAGGGTTCAGTAAGCATCTGGGCATGTGATTTGACCGGTACTGTATGAATCAGTGAATCATTTGGACAAAATGAACTGATTCTTCATAAATGTTCATATATAACTGTGAATGTGAGAGAGCTCAGAGAGCATGTTGCATTTCGCCTCTGTCCGCTTGACTGTAGTCTGAGTTCATGTCAGCACTGTATTCTGTCACGCTATGCCACTACATGCTGGTAAAATAAGCTTGTTTTAGTTAAGTTAGTCATGTTACTACTTTTAGTGTTATTCCCTGAGGCTACTGTCAACAGGGTTGTTTTCCTCCTGCTGTCACTGTATAGAAGTCATGTGATCCGTGTAAGACCCAACTCTGTGACAGTGGCAGGGGCCGTGTGTGTGTGTTGTCAGCGTTGCTGCCTCACTGAACCGCTAATGTGAGCCGCGTCACACGTGCTGCTGTTCATTCAGAGCGAAAGGCTCAGGGGATGCATGAGACTCGTGTTTCTTTTCCTATGCACCAGATATCGAAATATATTCAATATCGCAATATGGCTTAGTGCGATTATCAAAGTCGTGCAGGCTAAAATTGAAAGGGTTAGTTCACCTAAAAATGACTATTCATCCTCGAGCCATCCGAGATGACTTTCCTCTTTCAGCCAAACAGAATCAGAGTTATATTAAATAATATTCTGGCTCTTCCAAGCTTTATAATGGGAGTGAATGGTACATGAGAATTATGAAACTGAAAAAGCACATCCATCCCTCATTACAGTAACCAATATATGTGACTCACGACCACAAAACCAGTTATGTGTCGCACGGGCCAACAATACATTGTATGGGTGAAAATTATCCATTTTTCTATGCCAAAAATCATTAGGATATTACGTAAAGATCATGAAGATATTTAGGATTTTCTCAATATTTAGATTTTTTTTTTCTGCCACTGATTCCAGATTATAAAGTCGTAAAATGATTTTTTTTTTCTTACAAAAACGCACCTCTTCTGTTCAGAAGTCCTTTATTAACCCTACAGAGCTATATGGATTACTATTATGATGGATGGATGGATGGATGGATGGATGGATGGATGGATGGATGGATGGATGGATGGATGGATGGATGGATGGATGGATGGATGGATGGATGGGTGGATGGATGGGTGGATGGATGGATGGATGGATGGATGGATGGATGGATGGATGGGTGGATGGATGGGTGGATGGATGGATGCATTTTTTTGGGCTTCAAAATCTAAGGTACCATTCACGCCCATTATAAACCTGGGAGGAGCAAGATCATTTTTTATATAACTCTGAGGAAAAAAAGTTGTAAGATAAAAGGTCACTGTTACCTCTTATTTAATTTGTTTCCATGGCGTAAACAAACTTCTATAGAGGCACTGCATGCCCAACAAAATCACCCCAGTCATTCCAGAAATATAGTGAATCAAGTCATCTGTATTTTGTCACAGTATATATCGGAGGCAGAATAACTAAATATTGCAATGGCAGTTTTTTCCCAATATCATGCAGCCCTACTATGCGTTCATGTTGCATAACAAAAGGAGTCAATCTCACGCCTGTTACACTTTTAGACCCAAAGCGAGCCTGATCACCTAAACTGTCAGGAGACTCTAAAGTGGCATCTGCATCTGCTTGAGCGTACAGTTTGATCGATGGCCGTTTAATTGCCCTTCCTAACAAACTCTATTGAATTCAGCTCTTGTTTTTTGTCGGAATGTGAAATGATCTGCACGGAGTCTCTCTGTGGGCTAATTAATGATGTGCAAACAGCCCAAACGGAGCCCGTTCTTCCGCCGTACCGACTGCGTTTGTCAGCACCTCAGCGAGAGAAGCGCACCACGGGAGCCGGATCTGTCAGAGCGATCCAGTGCGACGGACAGCTGCCACATTGATGATCTCCTACTGTGTAGTTTGCTCGGGTCAATCGGTTCAGCCTACATTTCCACACAATTTTAAACAGAACACAAGATGCAGCAAAATAGCCGGGTAAGCCATCGATCTGTGTCCGTCAGTGTGTTGTTGAGCAGTGGATGCAGGGAATAAGAAATATGAAAGGGCTGCCGGTGATTGACGCAGCAATCACAGTGTGTTCAGCATCAAAATACAGCGTCCAATCAGAGTGTAGCGTGGAGAGCAGCGTCTCTCCAGGGGAGACTATCAAAAGCATTATTCAGCATCACCTGCCAGCTAGTGCGGAGAGGCCTTTGTTTGAGAAAACTGTGCTGGACTGAATTCAGAAGAACGATGAATAAGTCACCAACCCCTCGCTCGCCTGAACCCTGCTGTGTTCTCGCTTAGGTTGAGAACAGTGCTGGAGAAATAAATCATGTACTTCATCTGTATTTTTATTTCCTTATCCAGTAAGAACATAGGCACTCGCTATAACTTATATTTAAAAAGAAAACAGACTATACAAATACGCACCCACCCACATATGAGCATGCTGGCTCTTGGAACAAATTGCTTGTAGAGTTGATTGTTTGTTAATTAAAACCAGAAAAAATGCAACAAGATCCTGTAGAAACTAGTCCCAAGTAATCGTTTATCTAAACTAGACATTTCTGTCATTATTTAGAAAAGAATTGCTTGTCTTTCAAAAGAAACTGTACTGAATGTCCTGGTGCTTGCATTAGTGGATAAAGATTCTCTTTTAAGCCTCAAAAACAAGCCAAATATATCATAAAAGTAGTAGCCCGCCATGTTTGTAGTTCTTATCAAGCATATTTGTAGTTCTGAATTGAACTGTTAAAAACTCTTCTCTAGCACAGAGTTGGGAATAGAAAGGAAAGAAGCGTGAGAAGGGTAAATGATGACAGAAATGTTCTTCTTTTTTTTCTCTTTTGAATAAATGATTCCTTTAATGTCTTATGCAAGCTTGCTTTTTAAGTAAAATGATGTTGTATTGAGGATGTTCGGATATTTAAACTGGAAAACTTTATAGTTTAACAAAACCATTGCTGAAAGTAAATTTGGAAAAGCAAAAGTACAACAGCCGTGGTCCGATCGATTAATTTTAGCGTTGAACTTTTCCAAAGGCCTCGTGGTCCTCTAGCTTAACTCTATCGTGCAGACGTCGGGCTCTCAGTCTTTATCCCCAGGAGTTTTCATCCCACTTCAGCACTTCGCAGCCGCTCTCTGAGCCGCTCTCTGTACTACAGCGCTGTTCGATTTCCGTGCCGTCTGTCTGAGCGTGTCCATATCCTGCTCTTTTGAATTGATTCTGTCATATGGATTAGAGTCGTGAATCATTAGCACCGACTTCTCCGCAGACGCTGGTTTGTGCTGTGAAGTATAAAAAGACGATATTACTGCCAAGAGCCCTGGGCTTTTTCTAACAGTGAGAGAGTATGAAGGTGCAAATAAGCCCTGCCGGGCCTGGCGAGCGCAGAGAAGAGGTCGTGCTTCGCATCGCAGGGGAGACAACAGACTGTGGAGCGACTGACTGAGCATCGCGCTCCAAGATTATTATGTGATCTGACCCGAAGAGGAACCACGCTGCAAATGCCACATTTAAAATGGCCAAGCGAGAGAAAACTCCACAGACGGCGGATCTCACAGTTGGTAATGGCCGGCTAAGCTGGAAGTTGCAACGCTGTTGCATTGTTTTTAAGCACAAATCTTTTTGGCGATAGATTGAGTTCGTCCTCTTCTTGGCCTTGCACTGGATGAAGGCGTCGGCCTCTCAGTCACCAGTCACTTCTGCTGGTGACAGATGTTCGCCTATGGATTTGAACCCACGTTACAATGGCACATGGGTACACGTGTTAACGGTTTGTCACCCCAGGCGCTTTCGCCCCGTGTCCATCTGTGCCTTTCCGCACGAGTCGCAGAGAGTGTGAAGGGGTTGAAAAAGGGCCGGCAGAAATGTGTCAAGCGGGAGAGATTCTGTTGTGTTCTTCATAAACAGAAGAAATGCATATGCCATAATTTCCTGAACATTTAAGGTGCATTTTGCTGATTGCGATGCACAGGATTATTTACATTTATTTTGTAATGTGTGCTTTTTTGGTAACGCTTTAGAACAAGGTTCCATTTGTTAACATTAGTTAACTGCATAAGTTAACATTAGCTATCAATGAAAAATACTTCTAACGCATTTATTAATTAACATTTACTTATTCATTATTCAAATCAAATGTTGTATCTTTTTAAATCATTTAATGGAGCTGAGCTAACATGAACTAACAGTGAATAGTAGTATAACCTGATATATGTATTGCTCACTGTCACTGTTAGTTAATGCATTAAATAATGGGATCTGATGTGAGAACGGCTGTTGACCAATCACAACAGACCGGGCCATCTGACCAATCAGAGCAGAGTAGTCTCTCAGAAAGGAGGGGTTTAGAGAGACTGAATCTTCGGTGAACCGTTTTCAGACTCTTTGAAAAATGAGGTGATGTGCAATATACTGTATATTATGAGAAAATGTGTTTTTTGACATGTCAGAAAAAAGGTACATTGCTGTCACTGGGGCGGTACCCTAAGGTACAAAACCAAAAAGGTACTACTATGTACATTTAAGGTACTAATATGCACTCTTAAAGTACTGATATGTTCCTTTTAAGGTATTAATATGTACCATTTAGGGGTGAGTAAGGTACAAAGATGTACCTTTTAACTTTTGTACCTTAGGGTACCGCCCCAGTGACAGCAGTGTACCTTTTTTCTGAGAGTGTGGATGCATGTCTATTGTAGGAGACCTTCAAAATAGTTTATTAAAATAGTTTTATTCTTTTTAAAAAGCACTCTGAATGATCACTGTGTGTAAAATCAGCTACATAAATAAACTTGCATTGCCAATAGATAAATGTGAGCCTCGGGCTAACGGTGGGAGAACTGTTTTACTTTATTTACACAGCAGGGCGACACTTGGATCAAATCCATTACATTTCCATATATCGTGGTATAAAATTACTCATACTGTGATTTTGGTCTTACCGCCCACCTTAGTTGAGAATTGTTGTCATGTCTTTAAAAGGAGCCGACAGGCTTCCAGCCATGTGTTCATGTTTCTCCCCAACTCACAGTCTTTCTCCCACGTAGCACATGGGATTGACATTCGCTGAATGTTGTGCAATACTCCATTTTTGGAGTTTTTTTATTTTCTTTAGAAGGTCATGAAATGGGATTTGTGAAATGGCATCAAACTGTGTCATCCATTCATCTCTGATAGTGGAAGTCTTCTTGAGGGTCACATAATTGAGTTGGGAGGGTTTTCCCTGTCAGTCGAGCGGTAGAAACGTGAGGGCGGCAGCGCTGGAACGTGTGTTTATCGGAGGTGCACAGCAGACGCTTTAGCTAAACCGACTGTCCTCTCTTTTGGCAGGAAATTCTCGGGAAATAGATTACAGTCACTCCAAAACCTACTTTGACAGTTTTCATACAAGGATGCAAAGGGTCGCACACAAAAACACCGTCTTTGAATTCTTGAAATGAAAAAACAGACGGTGTGCTTAGCTTTTTACGCTTGCATATATTTTTATCTAATAACATAAAGTTCTTAGTCTGTTTTGATTTTACATCTTCATATCTCCATACAACCACATGTCCTTCGTCCCTTCCTTGTTTATTATTGTTCATATGTTTAATGGAAATTATAGTTATATAATAAAAATGTTCACATTCAATTCAATGTTGGTTTTTACAATGCATATTGTTGCAGTTTTACAAATAACAATCTCACAAGCCACTTGCAGTTGAAAAATGTATAAATCACACACACGACTGACAAAAGGCATTAATGTTCGATACAGGGCACACAAAATATAAACCAGAAATGTTTTCAGACAAACATTTTATTTGCCAAAAATGGCAGATTACAGGAACATAACACCTCTTGCTTAACATTAAGTCAGTTTTGTTTATATATCCCAATATCATTAATCACAAAACAATTAACATCCATACATTTGGTTGAGCACTTGAAATACTGCCTCGTTTTCCTATAAATCATTAGAAAGGACTAGTTTTATTATGAAATATTACATTATTATGAGAAAAATCTGTGATGGTATTTTTTGTTGTTGTCAGGAAATCTTATGCATCCACAGAGAGAAAAATTTTCCTTCTCTACACGGGAGAAATACATATTGATTTGTATGTTTCTTTGATACTCGTAGCCATAGGGTGCCCTTGTGCAGAAGTGAGAGTAATAAAAGTCAAAGAACATAAAATGTGTTTTGGGCATAACGTGCAATAAACCAATCAGAGTCTCATCTCCCATTCCTTTTGAAAGCCAGTTGCGCTCGCACCATGTTGAACTCGCTACTTACATGACCGAATTTGTGAGCAGAAATACTGAATCCTTCTCCAAAAAGAAGAGGAATCCTTTTATTTTAATATTAATATTTAATATAATAAACGTGTGTGTGCTGCTGCGCGTCCCTCTGTGTGTAATAAGCAGAATGTTTGCATGTTGTGTGCACCCGCATATAAGTGCACATTACTAATACGCCTTTTAAATAACACAAAAATACTGCGCTATTGACTGTAGAACAGGGCTTTTTTTTTGTTGATAGTACAGTCATTTTCATTTCCTTAAGATAGCAACACGCCAACAATGCGCCTGAACACATCTAGTTTTCAGACCAGCACACACATAGGTGAACATATGCGCCAGTGCATTTGCTATTTAAACAACATGAAGCTGGATGTGAAAATGAGAACTGTGTCTGGCTTAAACTAGCAAAACACACTTGCGTCACACCTGGCGTCACATTGTGCCGGGGGTATGATAAGGGCATGAGTTGTATTGGTAGATGTATTCATTGCATTGTTTTTGTTTTTTTCTCATACCATTTACATGTCACATTCTACCAATCCTGGATATATACTGTAAAAAAAAAAATGTCCGTAAAAATAGGGCACAATGTACTGTATATATATAAAGGAATTTTCTGTATTGTTTTTTATACAGGTGTTGTACCTGTATTTTGAATTACACATTGCATTAATTTGTGTTTTAAGGGTTAACGGAGATTTCCATAAAATTACTAGATAATGTACTGGCAGAAAATTACCGGTACATTTCCTGTGTTTATTTTTTTTATAGTGCATGCCTGCACAATGAGTTGAAATTAAATGGCACGCGATTTGGCAAAGGCTGCCGTTTTTTTATGCGCAGCTTATTAATGAAGCGCGGCTCTGTGATCTTTAATCATATCACTGTAGCTGAATAAACAGAAGAGGGAAACGCTTTGATTAAACATGATTAATAAACAATATGTTTTATCTGAGTTCTTCATGCCTTCTCTGGTATTTTCATGATAGTAAAGTATATTTATACTTCAATGCTATCGACGTGGCCTTTATCACTGTGTAGAATACTATGAAATAATATACTGTGTGCTTCTATTCTGTGTAAGAGGCCACATATTCTCACAGAAAAATGCTTAACTGTCGTTATGAAGTGAGTTTGGAGTAAAAATGTTATTAAATGTTGTCTTTTGTTGGATGAGAGGATCAGTATATTTCTCTCATATTTGAAATAAAATATATTTCTCTCATATTTGAAAAGATGTTTGACGCATGTTGCTTTTTCAAATCCACCTTCATAAGCGACTCAAACAGCCCTTCATAATCGCAATAGGCCAAAGTTATTTCAGGTTAATTGCGATTAATCGTGAGGCCCCCATATACTATACGTATATCATACTGTTCTGTTAGTTATTTCCTCTCAGAGAGTGATGTTCCTGCAGACATCATTAGAATGAGGAGATGCCTGTCTCTGCTCGTCTCGCTGTAGACCCGCGGCAAGAGACTGATGAATCTCTGCGTCTGTCTGTCTGTCTGTCTGTCTGTCTGTCTTATGTGTGTTTCCTCCCTTCAGTCTCCCCTTGTGTGGTCTTCATCCTCGAAGGGTTTCTCAGAGACTTTAGAATAGCACGCTGCTCTTACTATAGTATGTTTATTGAACAGTATTTCTTGATGCATAGAATACTGTTAAAATATGCAATGTATATGTAAGGGATAATGTCCATCCAGCCAATTATCAAATCGTAGAATAAACCCTGACAGGTTGTCTTGCGTAACCTTGAAGGGGTTTATTCTGCAATAACAACCGGCTGGATAGACTTTATCACGCTTATTACACGGCTACTTACCCCAGAAGTAAATCATTAGACATGAAATATTGATCTGAGTCCAAATATTTTATTAGGTCTTTAAACGCAAAGCTTCCGTGGAGAAATTAGTTGCTAGCAAGAGGCAAGTTTAAGGATACGGTACATACATACACTTATTACCAGTGTTGGGAAGGTTACAAGTAACCATATTTAAAGTATAATAAGTAATACAATTTCAATGACTTTATTAAAGTAATGTAACTGATTACATTTGATTTCTTTTTGATTACTTGTATACATTTCTAATGAATGTTTTCAACTGTTGTAAAAAATGTAAACCAGCTAGTAACCTGCAAATTCAAACCATTATACAAATTTTAAAAATGCCGAATTCAAACGAGAACCAAAAAACCAATCAAAAGCATCAGAATAGCATAACTTTAACAGCCTTTAAATGGCATGACGCATTGTGCACATTAAAAACAGGCAAAACCACAAATTAATATCTTTTTACATAAAATATTCAGATGTAACCTCCTTTGTTACCATTCACATTTTCATAAGTAACTATTTTAATTACACTTTTTTCTCAGTAAGTGTAATGGATTATGGTTACATTTATTTTGTAATTAAATTACATAATACTATTACATGTATCTTACTACCAAACATTGCTTACATGGCATTTAGCCAAAAATAATTATGGTGATAAAAGATATTGATTTGAGATTAGACATTTTGAAATCGTACCTCTTTGTTTTCTTATAATCCATTACAGTATAAAAAATTAAAATAAATAATCGCAAAATGACAGCAGCTGCATTTGTGTCACAAACTACTCTGAAACTTTAGGTTGAAGATCCAAACGCAGCCCAATTGAGAGAAATCTATAATCTTAATCCATAAACAGGCAAATAGTCAAAACCACTGGCAAAGAGTCCAATGATATAGACAAGGTACAAGACACAGGCAAACAAGCTGAAGATTGAAAAAACCATAGACCGTAAAAAAAAAAAATATGGATGACGAGACTTCATCCGTTTCCGCTGAACAGAGTTGAAGCTTTCAGACGGCCTGCACGGCGCTGACATCTTGGGGCCGGAGTCTGCGCAGTAGTGAGCAAGTACAGCTGCGATATCAAAAGCCCGCCCATACTCTCACAGATGCAGAATAATGAATTATGTTGGTGTGAAATAAACAGTTATGGAAATGTATAAATTAAAGCTAAAACTACAATCTGCTCCCCAAAATCCTGAAAAAGTCTGTTAGTGCCTCAGTGACAACTTCACTCAGAGAAGACGTCGAGGATAGCATCAGATAACTAACTAAAACTAAACGTATTTAAAAAGTGAACACTTGAAATGAAATCATTGTGATGATAACTGCCCACAATGACATTAACTTTGGAGGAAAAATATTTCTTTGTTATAGATAGATAAATGTTATAGATAAATAGAGGATTGTTTAGTTTGCCTCGCGTCCATTAGAAAACACGGAGGTGCGGCTATACTGGGACCAGCCACCTGGGGGCGATGGAGGCGCGAAGGCTTCAGTTTCTGAGAGGAGTGCTTCAGGCTTGATCAAAACCAAGATGCAGGGAACCAGGATAACGCTCAGAAACGCAGTGTAACCCATACAAGACTTTGCAATGAGTGACTGAATAAACAGGGTTTATATAGGCAGAGTTAATAAGAGGGAAACAGGTGGCATTGATCAGAACATAATGACTTCGGGCAAAGGTTTATGGGAAATGTGGTTCATGATGGAATTGCAAAGAGAGCAGTGCCCTCTGGTGGAAATCAAAGGCACTCCAGCTGGTGGATGTGACAGTTTATATGAAACAAAAGAGAGCAAGTTCGCGATACCAGATTGCATAAATAAATAACTGTACGCAAAATAGTTTTATTTACTCACTTAACGCAGAACTTCCATGAGCCGTTTTGTTCTGTTCCGTTCTGAGCCGGCTTCAGTTACCCGGGTGAGCATGTTTTCAGTTTTTACCAGTTGTTATTATGGGAGAACATACTGCTGGATAGGGCGATTGACCAATCAGAATCAAGTATTCCACAAAGCATTGCATTAAAACCAGAGCGCACTACAGAGTCCTGCATCCCATAATGCACCTCACTTGGCTTGATCTTCCATTTCCAGCGTGATGAATAAACCTGAACTGTTTTAACATCTATAATTTCACATCTATTTAATCAGACTGCCAAGAGAGAATCAGGCTAAAATAGGCTCCATTTTCTGCCATTTTCTTTTTTTAGTTATTGTTTTTATCTTTCTTTTCTTTTGATTATGTGGTGAAATATGATCTGGACATGGTCTCTGCAGGTTTTGTGAGGTTCACCATGTCTTCTGCTCTGATTTATGGTTACTTTTTGTGTCAGTCATTAAAATCTCTCATCTAATTCCCCCCCGGAGGAGCATCATTTAGCCTGGCACGTCCTCATAGACACATACGCATCCTCCACAACGCTAATTAGGTAGGAAGGAAATGTTATGGTCCCGCTGATGCTTTTTCTCTGCATAATACGGTGAGAGATCTTCTGTAATACGATCACAGGAAAAGAGGCATAAATAGCAGCGACTCACATATTATGCCGCGTTAATAAACGGAGAATCCGTCTATATCTGACTTTCTGATGCCTCATATGCGGCTGGATGTGAGGGAAAAGGTTTTTTGGGGCTAATTTTTGTGATTCTTTTCTTGAACTCTGAAATAAAGTTTCTTCTGTAGCATAGCGTAATGAATAATGCACCACTTGTTCAACCCGAACGTCACCGAGAACAAAGACTCGAGATTTACAAGCTGGTAAACAGGCGGCAGATAGATCCATGTGGTGTGGTGGCTTTGTTCCGCTGAGACGTGAAACAAGCGTGCCGCTACATCAAAGCTGTGTCACCTGCGCTATATCTGCTCTCTTCATGATACGCGGGGTTCACCCTTTATTACTGAGAGGATCCTTTACAACGCAACCATCTGCAATAATAAACCCATGAGTCCTGAGGAAATCAGAGGGAGCTTGTTAAATTCTTACCTGGATCTAGGGCTGGACAATTATTTTGACAAATATTGCAATTATTGCAAAAGAGCAAAGAATTATTACTTGTTCTTGGAAAATGCATCTGGAATAAAAATGTATTTTTTCCTAAAGCATAAACAATACATTTCGTTGTTTCTGACCCATGTACCCTGTGCTTTAAGATTTTCAGATAGGTCTAACATACAGAAATTGAATAAAGTTGTCAAACACTTCAGTCTTCTCTGCATAAATTATAAACTAAAAATACATTAATCATTATTAAAGCAACACAAGTTATTCAGTCAAGAACAGTGATTGATTTTTCTCTTTGTCTTTTGTTCTTTGGTTATCGTTAATGACAGACAGCAGCAGCTAATTAGGCTGCTGTCACTTTAAGACCTGATGCGCATGCCATTTTCTCACAACTCTACATTCATGCAAGACTTCATTTAACTCATTTAAGACTGCTTGCGAGGATACTCAACAAAACAGGCATTTTTGCATATTTTTGTCTGTTCTATAGGTGCCTGAAGCGAATTTATGTGTGCACATGGTGTGTTTGTGTCACACAGATTCACAGAAGCAAGTCAGTAACACACTCTGTTCTCTTTTGTCTTGTCACGCTTGAATGGTTCAAAAGCATTCGCATGAATAAAGCCAGGTGCACACTGCGATTTATAATGGTCTTTTTAATGATGTCAGACTGTACGAACATGATCCCCGCTGTAAGCCATGTCCCGCTGTACGATCTAAGTTGTAATAAATGGCAGACTGTACGATAGTCTAGGCGTTAAAAACGGGCGCAAAATCGCACCGTGTGTACCTGACTTAAGAGTGTGATCATGTAATGTAGCGCTAGCCAAAGGATGACGGGAAAAAATGAATGCTGTGTAAATAGCTTTAAATATTTTTAATGCGTTAAATTGAAAAAGAATAATCGTATGCGGTAATGTGTTCATTTTGACAGCACTGATCATTTTTTATTTTTTTAAATAAACGTAATTTTAGCTGCATGTCACTATTTATTACTTCAGGAAACATTATAAAATAATTTTAAAAAAATCCATGCCATAGGACCTTTAATATCAGTTATGTGGTGAATATATCTTAATAATAATAATAATAATTCATTACATTCATATAGCACTTTTCTAGACACTCAATGCGCTTTACATAGAAGGGGGAATCTCCTCAAACCACCACCAATGTGCAGCATCCACCTGGATGATGTGACGGCAGCCATATTGTGCCAGAATGCTCACCACACACCAGCTGATTGGTGGAGAGGAGACCGAGTGTTTAAGCCAATCAGGATAGGGGGAAGATTAGGAGACCATAATGGACAGAGGCCAGTGGGCAAATTTGGGATTTTTAACGACCACAGAGAGTCAGGACCTCGGTTTAACGTCTTATCCGAAGGATATTTGATATTTTTACTGGAAAATAAGACACTGTTCATTAAGGATAGGATTTTTGCAGTATTTAAACACTCTGTTATAATTAATAAACATTTTCAATCTCAGTATTCTGCAGTCAAGTGTATAATGTTGCTAAACTGTATTGTTGTATTATTGTCGTGGCAACCGATTTATAGGTAGATAGTTGTTCTGGATTCATAATTTTTGTGTTTTATCATTCTAAAATCCCTTTATTTCACGTACATTGATTATTGCTGTATTTTGACATGAGTAAAGGCACGTTCACACCAAGGACAGTAAGGATAGCATCTAAAGATATAGTTAAAAAAATATTTCTAATTGTAAAAGCACTGAAATAGCAGCGTCTGGTGACACACCACCTTCACTTGAACTTCACCAACAATATTTCACTTTTGTTTCCTGTCTCATTCTTTCCCGTCACCTTTCTCTTGTTTTCCCCACATGTCTTTGTTTAGTAAACCACAGATGTTTTGCCTTAGCAAGCTAAAGAGGCTGATGGGTAATGCACGTCTGAGGCTTTTGTGCTGTAGTCATCAGAACGGCTCCCTGAGGCTTTACCAGCGCTGTTGTGTCGGGCCACTGCCGCCTGTAATACAGCAGCCATAATTACACATCAGCACCGCAACTGTCAGCGGTCACAACAAAGCTGAACGCTGGCATTTCCTCCGCTCCTTAGTCTAGTGTCTCTCTCCGTGGAAAAGCAAAGCCATCACCTCTTTGGAATTCAGCTTGGGTGGATTTTCGGGCCCTTTTTCCAGAAGCAGCGTCTGAGACGGTCTCCGCTGAAGCAGAGCTCCAATTAGAGCCGCCGGAGGACACGCACAAGAGCTTCAGCCGGCATGCAGCGACTATTCATGCAACAACTAGAAAATTCTTCACATGTATTTTTGTCAGAAACGTATCTAAACGTCTTTAAAAACAAGATCAGGTTACAGGAGAATAATTTGTTTTTAGATTATTAGGATACAGTGCCTTGCGAAAATATTCGGCCCCCTTGAACTTTGCGACCTTTTGCCACATTTCAGGCTTCAAACATAATGATATGAAAATTGAATTTTTTGTGAAGAATCAACAACAAGTGGGACACAATCATGAAGTGGAACGAAATTTATTGGATATTTCAAACTTTTTTTAACAAATCAAAAACCGAAAAATTTGGGGTGCAAAATTATTCGGCCCCTTTACTTTCAGTGCAGCAAACTCTCTCCAGAAGTTCAGTGAGGATCTCTGAATGATCCGATGTTGACCTAAATGACTAATGATGATAAAGAGAATCCACCTGTGTGTAATCAAGTCTCCGTATAAATGCACCTGCACTGTGATAGTCTCAGAGGTCCGTATAAAGCGCAGAGAGCATCATGAAGAACAAGGAACACACCAGGCAGGTCCGAGATACTGTGTGTGTGTGAGAGTGAGATGGGTAGGTTTAGGGGCAGGGGCAATGTAGGGGGTCGAAATGTGGTTTGTACAGTATAAAAACCATTACGCCTATGGAATGTGCCCATATTTCACAAAAACAAACATGTGTGTGTGTGACTGTATGTCATACCCTGTGAAAATCGTACACACATTACGTCACATTACACCCTGGAAAATAAAATAAATGAACTTTATACACATTATAACCCTCATCATAAAAGTGAAAATAACTTATTTAAATATTTTGGAGGATTATTAAAAATTGAACAACTAGAATAACAGAGTTGGAAAAGTCATCAGTCCCCTGATTTAATACTTTACAGGCAACTTTTGCTTTAATTACAGCCAATAAACTTTTGTCTTTAATAGCTTTGCACACCTATATTGGGCACACCTAGAATTGCTGGAGTTCAGTCTTTTCTGTCCTTAAGCAATTGCGTTGTTTATCAAAACGAAAATCACATTTTAAAACATTATGGAGGATTAACAAAAGGCAACTTTTGCTTTAATTACAGCCGATAATCTTTTGGGATATGTTTTTACTAGCTTTGCACACCTAGATTGGGCACACCTAGATTCTTAGAACTGCTGGAGTTCAGTCCTTCCTATCCTTAAGCCATTGTGTTGTTCTGTTGGCAATATGTTTAGATCTTCAGCTGTCTAGCAGAGGGACACAGGTTTTCCTCAAAAATTTGAATGTACTTGGCAGCATCCATTTCCCTCTCAACCCTGACCAATCACCCAGTCTCTGCTGAAGAGAAACACCCCCACAACATCATGCTGCCACCACCATCCTTTACAGTAGGTGTGGTGTGTTTTGGTTGGTGTGTGTTTGCTTTTTGCCAAACATAGCGCTTGGTGTTCAGTTCAAAAAGGTCAATTTAGGTCTCATCAGACCATAGCACCTTTTTCCAGATGGCATCAGAGTTTTCTAGGTTTGCATAGCGCAAATGAGATTTTTTTGAGGGAAAGGCTTATTTCTTTCGGCACTATATTTGGTAAAAAGCAAGCAATTTTTGCAAACAAACAATTCCAAACTTTTGACCGGTAGTGTATAAAGTATTTAATTTGGTTAGGTTACCTGCTAATGTCCATTTAATATAATAAAACTGCAGTTGTCTCATGCTTTCATATTTATAATGCAGCTATTGCATAAGCTGATATGCTAAAATCCATGTCTATTAGTCATATATGCACAGTATGTTTATGATAAATAAATTCCCTTAATTCCTAATGACTATTGACAATAAAAATTCCTTAGCTTTGGCATCAACGCTGGAGATGCTGAACGTCTCTGATGATGTTCAGGGCTTGTCCGAGCGTCCGTCAGCAGGTGAAGAACCGCAGCAGATGCTTCATGGGGTTTGGTAAATCTCAAAAATAGAAGCTGACAGTCTGCCTGATTCTGGGCTTTTTGCAGCCTTGTTAAAAGAGCTGCCGTCTTGAAAGCCTCCGTCAGACGCTGATGTGGGAGAAGGTGGAAGTGAAATGCTCTGGATGCATCTTGGCTAAAATTTCACTGCTCAGACTGCAGCCAGGCCTTATACGACAGTTTTAGGACAGTTTTTTTCCCATAAAAGTGCTTTGTGTATTTCATAGAAGCACAGCAGTAGCATTCTCAATGTCAATGACTGAAATAAAATATTGGGGTTTTCATTATTATATTATAACAAAATTATATATTATTAATATTTAACCCCTTACGTTTCAAAGATCATATATACGACCTCAGATTACTATTGTTCAACATTCACTGCTCGTTAAACATCACACTATATTACTTTATCTGGACAAACTCAGTATCATCAGAAAGATTAAAGACTCCAGCTCCGATATTTGAACACTGTTTATGATAAAACTGGGTTGCAGTGACATTAATTCTTAATTTAATTTGTTTAATTTTGTTAATCTAAATTGTTGGATTAACATTAATCACAATTACATTAGGTCAGTCTTAATACCTGCACTGATCTAATGACCTCAACTGTACACGTTCACTAAAGACATCTCCGACTGTGTTTACCTGAATACTCACCAGATCGTGCATTTTTACATATTTTTGACCATTCAAACCCAAACAATAATCCGCGAAAGATCTGAATTGTGATCGCATGTTGCCTGAAAGTTGCGTTTGTGTGTGTGTGCGCGCGCTTCGGGTCAGACTCAGGCAGCACGAGCACGTCCCGCACCGCGCTTTTTCTCATGCACGCATATTTCTGTTGCTTTCTTTGTCAAATATATATTTAACTCTTCTCAAAGTGTGCAGAGCCTCAAAAAAACAGTGTAGAAAAAGGCTATTATTTATTAGTTATGATGTTTTTGAATGTAAAAACCACACAAACGTCATTAGTTGACCTCAGACAACAGTATAACATTTTTTTAATAGCCAGTTCATGACACCTTGTTTTAACCATGCTTGAATTTATTTATTTATTTATTTGTTTGTTTGTTTGTTTGTTTGTTTGTTTGTTTGTTTGTTTGTTTGTTTGTTTGTTTTTAGGGAACATTCTTATTTAATAACATTTAAATGATTAAAATACTGTTTTTATATAATCTTTATTATATCTTTATTAAATAGTATGTTATTATTCTATGAAATACCTGATTTAAAATATTAATAAAAATCATGATGGCTATTATTATTATTTAGTTATTACATATATTATTCTGTCATGTCCACTGTTGGGGGTAACATTTTACAAGTAATGCAAGTTTCGTAATCAGATGCTTTTTTCAAGTAACTAGTAAAGAACAAAATATCAGTTATTTTTTCAAATAAGTGTTTCTGTTTTCCCATGTATTGACAGTATTCCTCAAAATTAATAAAAGCAAACCCAGAATATTAGCGAACCTGCAATAATGAAATGTTATAACACAACATAAATATACTTTATGTATTTAATCTCACTTTATTAACCCGTGTCTTTGCTGCTGACCTGTGATGATCAAATGCAACCTTACTAATAAGCAAAAATGCCTAAACATCACATTTGTGTGTTTTTTTATTATTATTATTATTATTATTATTATTATTATTATTATTATTATTATTTCTGCTGAAGCAAGAGTGTTGAACTTTCTTCATCTCCAGACTATTCTTCTGCAGTCCTACTGTTCTGGTGTACATTTGCATTTCCTTTAGCCTCCAGTCTTATTTATTCTTAACAATAGATATGGTCTTTTCTGATTCTGTAAAAATAACACAAGTCAAAGTTTATAAGAAACATTAATGCATCGTCCATGTCTCAAGACCTCAATTATCTTTTGGATAGACAACCTGAATTGCTTTTAAATGAACTCTTGATAAAGTCAGAAAGCAATCGTTTTTGATTACCGACGTTAGCACTCCATAAACAACTCTATTTGATGTGTTTTCCATTCTCTTCTATCCACATCATTAACATGCGTCTCAGGTGATTGGATGTCTCCTGAAGCTGCTTCTGTTCTATACGCATTAAATGCACAGTAGCACCCGATCATTCGCCGTGCATTTATTCACCTGATAAATGTGCGGGTTGCATCTGCCATTCCTCGTGGGAGCTGGTCATTTACTGCTTTATCTTCCACCGCTGTTTGTTTTCTGGAGGTGCATTCTGTAAATGGTTTGACAGTAAATGGCCTTTAAAAAGCCATTCTAGCTCCTGAGCTGTGCATAAGTATCCTGTAATGAAGTTGAAAACGTCTCCTCTGCCGGTGCAGATTCTGCTGATGAGGAGCTGCGTTTCTCACAGAGGTCAAATCCGTGACCTTCCTCCGGAGGCGCGTGTTTCCTCAGGTGAAAATTAAATATTAACTCGAGGTTAGAGTTACTTTGCCCATGTCTGTTTTTCTTTTACGATTGGAGATCTTCACAATGTGCGTGCTAGAGAGAATTGCTTTTATTTCAGGGCTTTTTTTTTTTTCAAGCTAAAAGTGAAATGTTTATGCCGTCTGCTGCCATCCTGGATCAATACTTCAAATTTCCCATGACAATCAGGACCCTCTTATGTCAGATGCAATGCAATTACGGGAATAGTTCAGCCCGAATGAGATTTATCACACTGTTGTTTATGCAGCTCTTCCACACAATGGCAGATCTTGTCAACAAGCTCCAAAAATGAATAAAATGCAGCCTAAAAGTAGTCCATAATGAATGCCTTATATTCCAAGTCTTCTGAGCTCATGTGGTTCATCTTGTGCGAGGAACAGATTGAGATCTAAGATATAAAAACAAAGATTGTTTTTGAATTAGTGTTGAAAAAAGTTCTGTCAGAAGGCTTGTAATGTCCACTTAAAAAATTATTGTCTGATTTTTAAGTTGTAAATATTAAATAAGAAAAAGATTATCAGAGTAGGTTTTAAGGATGCACGATACCATTTTTTTCAAAACCGATCCGATCCGATCTTAAATATTCGGAGTATCGGTCGATACCGATACTAAACCAATACCAATCCGATACCTATGCAGTTTTGTTTAAAAATTATTTGTAGAATTTCTATACCTCAGTGTGTTGAACTGATAATCACTCTTTTGTAAGTTAAACACAATCTACTAAATACAGACAACTTCATTATAAAGAAAAACAAATTATATATATATATATACAGTCTTGTTCAAAATAATAGCAGTACAATGTGACTAACCAGAATAATCAAGGTTTTTAGTATATTTTTTATTGCTACGTGGCAAACAAGTTACCAGTAGGTTCAGTAGATTCTCAGAAAACAAACAAGACCCAGCATTCATGATATGCACGCTCTTAAGGCTGTGCAATTGGGCAATTAGTTGAAAGGGGTGTGTTCAAAAAAATAGCAGTGTCTACCTTTGACTGTACAAACTCAAAACTATTTTGTACAAACATTTTTTTTTTTCTGGGATTTAGCAATCCTGTGAATCACTAAACTAATATTTAGTTGTATGACCACAGTTTTTTAAAACTGCTTGACATCTGTGTGGCATGGAGTCAACCAACTTGTGGCACCTCTCAGCTGTTATTCCACTCCATGATTCTTTAACAACATTCCACAATTCATTCACATTTCTTGGTTTTGCTTCAGAAACAGCATTTTTGATATCACCCCACAAGTTCTCAATTGGATTAAAGTCTGGAGATTGGGCTGGCCACTCCATAACATTCATTTTGTTGGTTTGGAACCAAGACTTTGCCCGTTTACTAGTGTGTTTTGGGTCATTGTCTTGTTGAAACAACCGTTTCAAGGGCATGTCCTCTTCAGCATAGGGCAACATGACCTCTTCAAGTATTTTAACATATGCAAACTGATCCATGATCCCTTGTATGCGATAAATAGGCCCAACACCATAGTAGGAGAAACATGCCCATCAGGGGCGTGGGACTGGGGGGATAAAGGGTACTGAGTAACCAGGGCCCGAGGCAGGGGGGGGGCCTTAGAAGTCAGTTTTCTATACATACACATACATGGTACGGGGGCCCAGCAAGATGGTTTGTACCCAGGGCCCAAAATTTGGTGCTACGCCCCTGATGCCCATATCATGATGCTTGCACCTCCATGCTTCACTGTCTTCACTGTGTACTGTGGCTTGAATTCAGAGTTTGGGGGTCGTCTCACAAACTGCCTGTGGCCCTTGGACCCAAAAAGAACAATTTTACTCTCATCAGTCCACAAAATGTTCCTCCATTTCTCTTTAGGCCAGTTGATGTGTTCTTTGGCAAATTGTAACCTCTTCTGCACATGCCTTTTTTTTAACAGAGGGACTTTGCGGGGGATTCTTGAAAATAGATTAGCTTCACACAGACGTCTTCTAACTGTCACAGTACTTACAGGTAACTCCAGACTGTCTTTGATCATCCTGGAGGTGATCATTGGCTGAGCCTTTGCCATTCTGGTTATTCTTCTATCCATTTTGATGGTTGTCTTCCGTTTTCTTCCACGTCTCTCTGGTTTTGCTCTCCATTTTAAGGCATTGGAGATCATTTTAGCTGAACAGCCTATCATTTTTTGCACCTCTTTATAGGTTTTCCCCTCTCTAATCAACTTTTTAATCAAAGTACGCTGTTCTTCTGAACAATGTCTTGAACGACCCATTTTCCTCAGCTTTCAAATGCATGTTCAACAAGTGTTGGCTTCATCCTTAAATAGGGGCCACCTGATTCACACCTGTTTCTTCACAAAATTGATGACCTCAGTGATTGAATGCCACACTGGTATTTTTTTGAACACACCCCTTTCAACTAATTGCCCAATTGCACAGCCTTAAGAGCGTGCATATCATGAATGCTGGGTCTCATTTGTTTTCTGAGAATCTACTGAACCTACTGGTAACTTGTTTGCCACGTAGCAATAAAAAATATACTAAAAACCTTGATTATTCTGGTTAGTCACATTGTACTGCTATTATTTTGAACAAGACTATATATATATATGTAATCACAATCTATGACAAATATAATAATATACACTTGATGGTGAATAAATTAGATTAGTAATAATATAATAATAATTCAGCAGTAAAAGTTGCAAAATCACAAGTGCACAATAATTGTATTAAATCTAAACATTTAGGTGGAAAAAAATAAAGAAAACCATTTTAAAAATGTAGCTTTTATGAATGTATTTTGTGTAACATTTTACCAGATTTAGATCTGGTAAAATGTTACACAAAATACATTCATGAAAAAAAGTAAATATATTTATAGAATATATACTAAGAATTTATATATTTATTAGGGGTGACCCCGAAAAGTCGAAGATTCGATGCATCGATATGCGGAGCCTGATTCGACCACCGATCTCACGGTCGAATCTTCGCGGGTGTTATGAAACGAGGATCGTCGCGGCACTGAGCTGAGCATCGGTGTGCGACCCCTTTAAGGGCGCTGAGCTTCGCACCGCGCCTTTAAAATTAGAACACGTTCAATGAGTGTACACACACCGGCGGCAGCATTCAGCGCCTGTCCGCGGCCACTCAGGAAGTTGTTTAAAATCCTGCCGCACCACAGAACGCTTACGTGCAGCTCAACTGTCAGTCATTTCAAAATTGAGCTCGCGTGTATATAATGTGCACGGCAGGTGGCGGTGTGAGATCCTGAGGCGCGGGGCTAAGCTTCGCGTCCTTCACCCGCTTTAGGCACAATCGGCTTCAGAACGTGAATGTAAACGCACTCAAAGTGTTCTTTTCCTCTCTATGCGGGTATTTTTTTAGGTTTATTTATCAAAATGTTTTTATATATTTGTGTGATGTTCTGTATTTGGATCGCAGCTTTAACATGTTATGAGAAAACGGTTTATTAATGTTTATCCACCACATTACCTTTTAGGCTATTTAAACCTAAATAAGAAAGCCATTGTCAGTTCGTCTGTCAGTTGGCAGGCAGTTTTGGTCACTTTATTAAAAGTGTTTGCAGTCTGTAAAGGAAAATAAAAATAGTTTTACCCTTCTGCTGACAAGTGTCGTGCCCCTCCCAACCCATTCACACACACAGATGATTCGACTATTGGTCGAACATAGAGAGATTCGACAATTCTGATTCGAATGTTTAAATCCTTAGTCGAGGACAGCCCTAATATTTATACTAAATACTAAGAATTTACATTTATTTAAAATGTACAGTGTATCTTTTTTAATAAGGCAGCAACATATTATAGATAGGGCATAACAAGAAAGGCAATAAATAATCTTTCATAGCGCAGAAGTATTATAATACAGAGCGGCTCAATGCGCGTAAGTGTAACAGAGGCCAGCTAGAAGTTGCTGTGCGAGTAAACCTCACTCCTCTGACCAACTACTAGCTGGTCACGGTTACACTCACCCCCCCAAACCTCACTCTCATCCGGGTCGCGGCACCAATGTAACCCCTTCTGTTCAGACTGGGACTCGAACCCGGGCCCGCCGGCATGAGAGTCGGACGCTCTAACAAGGAGTCTAAAGGCTGCAACCTCTAGTGTCAGTCACTTGAGCGTCTCTTGAGGTCAGAGGAGTGAGGTTTACTCACACAGTAACTACTAGCTGGCCTCTGTTACATATGCACATCCTGTGCGCAGGATGATCCGCTTGAAGCAACACGGAGTCAGCGCACTACACTCTATCTGCATCATGAAGTTCAAAACACAAAGGGAAGATATATATTGACGCGTAGTGTGTATCTATGCAATATTTTGAGACATTTCTTTTAACAGTTTAACATTTAATTTACTGTGTGTGAAGAACAATACAATCTCTAGTCCAGTGTTGTGATCTAACTGACACCTGGGAGAAAGTAACACGAATTACAGCAATAAACGCGAAAAGTCATTTTATGAGAAACCATAGAGCGATATCTACAGATAACAGCATAATAACAGAAACAATAATTAAACTTAGAGAGTTTCATAGTGTTGACTGTCGTAACCGAGCATGACAAAGTTTAAAGCTGAATGCAGATTGACTGACAGCCGCAGTGGAGGGAAGCATTGACGTGAACTTAACTTAAATATTCATCTGTCCCTCGCATTAAACTATGGAATGGCTTCAGAACACTTATAATATAATGCACGAAGCGTTGATGCTGCGTTATAATGTTTTTGTGCCTTTTGTGGGGCACTGGGGCTTAACAATAACACTGAATATTATAAGCACAGTATCGAATTTGGATCGGTCCTGTCTGTCTGATACCCGATCCGGCAGATAATGGCAGTTCGGAGCCGATACCGAGTATCAGATCGGTGCATCCCTAATAGGTTTGACCATTTCAGTCTTTCTACTTTAAAAGGGCAGGTTTAATACCATGTGTATTGCGTAAATCATATGAATTACTTTATGATCCTTTATCATCATTCTGGAGCCTTAAAGCTTCTCAATTCCTTATTTTTTGAACTTGACCTTTTTCCTTGGATTTCTGAATTGGAAGTATTGGTGTTTACATTGTGCAATTACACATTTTTTCTTTGAATTATAAGTTTATATTATGCATCTCTGACTTTTTTCTCCGAATTCTGAGTTTGCATCTCGCATATCTGACTTTCTTTCCCAGAATTCTCCGTTTACATCTTGTAAATATTTTATTTATTTATTTTACCACAGAATGTGTTTCATGGAAGAAAGAACTGCATACTGTTTGGAACGACTTTCCATTATAGGTTGCACTATTGCTTTAATATGTTAGTGTATTATCATCATGTCTGTCATGGCATGTTATACCGCTGGAGTTTGTGTCTGGGAAGGATGAGTCTCCAGCTATGGGTCATTAGTGATCTGTCTGATACGGGCTGCAGTGAGAGTGCAGGGGGCCAATCAGGTTGTTCTTCTCTTGTCCTTCTCATCTCAGCCTCATTTCGCGCCTGCACAAATGCATTAACCTGAAGATGTGCTGCCCTAGTTATAGCAGAGGCCACAGCACATCTCTCTAGAGCCCAGTGGTTTTAGCTGAGTTTGACCTTCTACTGGTGACAATTACAGTGCACTCTTCCCATCTGCATCACAAAGTCATATTTATATTCATATCATATCCATATTATAACTTTTGGATGTATGTGTGTATGTATGAGTGTGTATGTACTGTGTGTGTGTGTGTGTGTGTGTGTGTGTGTGTGTGTGTGTGTGTGTGTGTGTGTGTGTGTGTGTGTGTGTGTGTGTGTGTGTGTGTGTGTGTGTGTGTGTGTGTGTGTGTGTGTGTGTGTGTGTGTGTGTATATATATATATATATATATATATATAGTATGTCATTAATATCAGTAAAATAAGTAAATTAGCCAAATTTGTTTAATTGAAGGGTTGCAGAAATAAGTACACCCTAGATTTAATACAATAAATGTATAATATTGTAATACTTAGTATCTCCATAATTTCAAGCATACTGCTCTAACCCTTTTTGGCACAGAATATACAAGTTTTGTAATGGGGAGTGTTACTCAACTTGTCTCTACAGATTCCCCCACAGGTGCTCAACAGTGTTAAGATTGCGTGAAAACATGTCCACAGAAGGTTTTTCACATCGGGAAGAATGAACGTCCGTATATAAAAGCTTTACTCCCAATGAGCTTCACTGTGGGAACCAGACACTTCTCACTGTACTCCTCCTCTAGCAACGTCATAACAATGTGGATGCTGTTAGATACAAAATGATTGACTTGGTCTCATGAGACCAGAGTATGGATTCCCAGAAGTCTATATTTTGTAAATATGGGCCTTGGAAAAGGCTAATAGACTTTATTGTGCTTTGGCTATAGTAGGTAGTGTGGGAAACAACCATGCATGTCACTTCTGCAGGCTTATACTCTGTGAGATAAACACTTACACTTTTCATAGGTTTTGCTTGCACTGAGACACTCGCTTGGTATTTCTCCTGCTCGTTGTCTAGCAAAAAAAAAAAAAAAATCCCTCATAACTAAATTAAAGCTTAAAATGAAATGAAATGCTGATTATTTCAGGGACCTTATCAAGAGTCCATTGTTTTTGAATTTCTGTGTTCCTTTTCTATATATTCACACTTAAAACTCGGATTTGGTAATCCTCTTGTACCACTGTCCTCTTTTTGTGCTAAGAAACAAGTCTTCTCTCCCAAGTGGCTCCATTGTTGTCAGCATTAAGTCTGAGAATGATTCAGTGGGTTATATAACACTTTTAATTGTCAAGAAATGACTTCTCTTTAAATGTTTTGGGTCAAAATATTTACATGACTATTGGCTTTAACTTAGTTTGCAACACAATATTTTAACTCCCACCCACCCACCTACACACACACACACACACACACACACACACACACACACACACACACACACTAACTTTCTGCAGAGTCAATAGCTACAGACCTCCAAACTTCATATGGCCTTCAGATTGGCTCAAGAACAGTGTGTTCAGCTCATCCAAGCCTTACATCACCAAGTGCAATGCTAAGCGTAGGATGCAGTGGTGTAAAGCACACCGCCGCTGGAGAACAGTCCTTGCCAGACTGCATTGTGCCAAGTGTAAAGTTTGGTGGATGGGGGATTATGGTGTGTGGTTGTTTTTCAGGGGTTGGGGCGTTACCCCTTAGTTCCAGTGAAATTAACTCTTAATGCTTCAGCATACCAAGACATTAGGGACAATTTCATGCTCCCAACTTTGTGGTAACAGTTTGGGGATGGCCCCTCCTGTTCCAACATGACTGCACACCAGTGCACAAAGCGTCGGTCGATAAAGACATGGATGAGTGAGTTTGGTGTGGAGGAACTTGACTGGCCTGCACCTCAACCTGATAGAACAGCTTTGGGATGAATTAGAGCGGATACTGAGAGCCAGGCTTTCCTGTCCAACATCAGTGCCTGACCTCACAAATGAGCTTCTAGAAGAATGGGAAAAAATCCTCATAAACACACTCCTAAACCTTGAGGAAAGCCTTCCCAGAGGAGTTGAAGCGTTTATAGCTGCAAGGGTGAACAAACCCATGTTGTTGTCAAATGTGCATTTTTAACAACAGAATGTCATATGGACAGTCAGTCACTGTTGTTAACACAAAACTTGCTTCAATGATACATGCATCAATGAAAATAATGCTAACGTTCATTGAGTGAATACATTTTTGATTTATTTGCTGCTCTGATCAATTCAGTTCATTGAAGGATTTGTCAGACTGAATCAAAGTCTTTGAACTATTCATTAAAACAACTGAGTTGTAAGAATCCTTCATTCTGTAATCAGACTTCACAGGTTGTGCTGAATGTTTTGATTCGCTAAAAAGGACTGGCTAATAAGAATTAGTTCATTCCACATTATTGCAGTGTATGTTTGTTTATACATGCAGCCGCGAGAAACTCGTTTTCTGCCATTTTGTAGTACAGTATCATTTCATCACATTCACTACAGACTGCAAACACACATTCACAACTCGGTTAAATATAATTACATTTTTGTGTGTGTTTTACCATGATAAGTGTCCACCGTTTGGCTAAGGCATTGTTGTGGTTTCCATGGCTTTCCTGTGCTGTTGCTAAGATATTCTGAGTGGTTTGCTATGTGGTTTACTGTATGAAAAAGAGTCCTGCACCTTCAAGTCTGTGTGATATTCTGGTGTGGTGGAACCTTCAGTCTATTGGAATATTTTTTAACCTTTTTTTCTCCGCCACCAGCGTGAAAGTCTGGATTTCGATGTGTTGCACACCGAAGTTTAATACTTACATTTATAGGTTTGTTCAAATCCCTAAACCTAAATCGTACAAATAATAGTGACGCTTGCCTCAGCAAGCACAACTAAAAAGAGCTTAGAGAGAAATATCTGTCACCAACAGTATTTCCAGCCATCTTACTTTGTATAACTGCCGACGTGAGCGTTAAAACCACATCTCTGGTTTAATTCACTTTTGAAGATGGCCTTGTCACAGAGGAACTTGATTGTGTGGGTTCAAGAAAGTTTGAAAGTCCACTCTGGGTGTATTTGATAAATACTGCAGTTGCATAAAAAATATAAACTTTTGGCGAGGAGTTTTCTGCACCTGCTACAAAGGGAAAAGTTTGAACACCCAGTTACAAGACATTTAATTTATTAAATATGTAGGTTGCAATGTTTAGCATTGCATACTATTTTTCATACTTAAACTTCATGTTTGGGATTGGTAAGATTTTTTAAATGTTTTTCAACAGTCTTTTCTGCTCACCAAGGTTGCATTCATTTGATCAAAAATACAATACAAACTATTTAAAATCAATGATTTCTATTGTAGCATATTTTAAAATGTAATTTATTTCTGTGATCAAAGCTGAATTTATCATCATTTACTCCAGTCTTGTCACATGATCCTTCAGAAATCATTCTAATATGATGATTTGTGCTCAAGATAGCTCACATTTCTTACTATTATCAATGTTCAAAACACATCTTTTTGTGGAAACCGTGATACATTTTTTCTTTTCAGGATTATTTGATGAATAGAATGTTTAAAAGAACAGCATTTATTTGAAATATAACTCTTTTGTAACATTATAAATGTCTTTACTGTCACTTTTTGACCTATTTATTGTGTCCTTGCTGATAAAAGTGTTCATTTTTGTCCCTGGCAGTTTTTACCGTGTATCTGATGTTTAGTGCAAAAATGCGGAAATGTGGAAAAAGTGCCAAACGTTTGGAATATGTGTTTTTAAATGTAAGATTTTGAAGAGACACAGTGTTTGCTTTAATGCAACAGCAGTTAACGGTGTGCTGTTATTTTATCTTTCAGATATTTAAGCAGAAGGTATTGGAGCTGGGCGAGAAGTTGTTACCCGCCTTCAACACGCCCACCGGCATTCCCAGAGGAGTTATTAACCTGGGCAGGTGAGCATCCGACGCTGCTTCTACCTGTCTGCCAGCCCGACCCCGGCTTGACGCATCCATTCACGAAGCCATATGCTTCAGATATTAGGCTACCATTTCTTTCTCGCTTTCCGAGTGAAAGAGACGCTTTCTGGCACTCCTGCCGCCCACCTGGCTTCCATTAGCCCACCAGCTCGCTCTGACAGCTGCAGGCAAATTTAATTAACTGATTCTCACGCTAATTCCAGTTAGATGAGTAACAGGAGCTGGTCCCACAGATGGGCTGGGAGAAAACGGGCCCCAGTGTGGCACTCAGGTTAGTCTTGGTAGCACAGACTGAACACACGTCACTACGCACACGCTCTTATTATGACATTCACACAACCGGACAAAAGTTTAGACTAGTTAACATTTTGTATTGTTTTTGTAATAAGTCTATTATACTCACCAAAGCTGCATTTATTTGATCATAAAATACAGTAAAAGCAGTAATATTGTGAAATATTATTACAGTTTAAAATTACTGTTTTATATGTGAATATATTTTAAAATGTATCTTATTCCTGTGATCAAAGCTGAATTGTCAGCATCATTATTCCAGTCTTCAGTGTCACATGGTCTTTCACAAATCATGCTGATATGCTGCTCAAGAGAAACAAATAAATGCAGTCTTGGTGGGACATTCTTCCAAAAACGTAAACAAAAAGCTTAATTATTCAAAACTTTTGACAGGTAGTGATCGCAAGTTTATGTCAATAAGAGTTGGCTATACAGGCTGCATTTAAGGCATCTAAACATGGCCCTGTTTAGACCTGGTGTTAAAATGCGATTCGGTCGATGGGATTACAAGTGGACGATTGTTAAATACAGGTGTAAACTGGTTCTAAAATGTTTTGAGCTTGTCCACTTTCAAACAATTCCAGAGGTTGTCGAAAACGCAGTCAACCAGATTTCTTTCGTAGAGTAAACACCATCTTCTCTCCGCCTGAATAAGTTACTTTTCACTCATAGTTACCGCAGGCAGAAAACAAAAGAAGAGGAAGAATCATCAGCAAAACTTGAAAAGCTCAGCAATTTACAGCAGAGCAAGAACTGAATGCAATCGAATATTAGCCCCCTTGTCCTTTGATGGTGAATCGGGTGAAGAACCTGGCAGCGATCTAAATCTTGTTTTTGAAGATGTTGAAAATTATAGTTTTAAGAATATGTTTGAGATCATGAATATGAGATGATCGGATGAGGACAGTGATGATAGTATAAAACATCTACTTAAACTTCCAAGCTCCAAAAGGGGAAAAAATAAGCTTATTTTTACAACATTTTTATTCTAATGCCAGGCGAGTTTTATGTCAACACAACAGGTAGAAATCCATCAGTGATAGATATAGACTAAAGACCCGAATATGTAATAATAATTGTCGAAACGTTTATACATTTAAGAGTTAATGCGTAAAAAATATGGGAAGCGCTCGTGAGACAGGATTTAAACTTTGTCAGCTGAAAACCTAAGTTTGGAATGATCTGTTTCTTAATAATAAATCTGGTTTAAGTTATTTTTCCCACCGGAGAACACTTTCTACCTTTTGTTTAACAAAGACTTAGTTGTTTTGTGCTGGTTTCGGTTGATTTTTCCCAACAAAAGTTTTCTCACTTTCCTCTTCCTCCCTAGACATCAGCGGTTATTGATTGTTCTTTCAGTAGGGAAGCGGTGCGTGCCTCGCTCTCACAATAAGAACCAGAAACAAATAATCTTGTGAATTAGTTCCACAGTTTCACCGAATGAATCCTGCAGGGAGGAGCGAAGCCTGAATCTGGAGCGGTTCATTTTAGAGTTCATTCAGCATCTCTGTCTCTCTCTATCCCTCTCTTTCCATGTTTCCTCTGCTCAGTGTTTTTTTTTTTTTTTTTTTTTTTTCATGCAGCATGAGTGAGTCCTGCAGCATAAACAGAAGCAGAAGTTCTCTACTTTTTGAACAACAGTTGAAATTTTAATGGCATTTCATCAAAACAAAGAATAAAATGCTCTGGATGTCCTGTTCAAACTGCTCTTAAAATATTTACTTTGTTGCATGCCATATTTCCAAATTGTCTGATACAGCTAAAGGGTTTGAATCCCTGGTAAATAAACAGATAAAGTACTATTTGTTGTTAATAATATCTTCAGTAAATCTCAATCGGGTTTTTAGACAATGACATAGTACTATAACTGCTGCAATGTCACTCACTCACCAATAGCATTATTACTGCATTGAATGATAAAAGAAAACGTGCTGCACTTTATATTGATTTATCCAAAGCATTTGACTCTATGGATCATGGTCATCTTTTGCATAGGCTCACATGTCTTTTAGTAATAATGTGATTTTTAAACTATTTGACTGAAATTACTCTAATAGTAAACATTGGTGTTCCTCAAGGCTCTATTTTAGGACCAATTTTATTTTCTGTTTATATAAATAAACTTGGTGTAGGACTAGAGGCAGCAAATGTATTCCTTACAGACTGCTTTTCATTTATTTAAGATGTATTAGTATAAAATTTGTTCTAACTACCAAAAAAAAAAAAAAAAATTGTATGCGCTCCAGATTAACAGGTAATGAATTTATGATTACAACTTTTGATGACACTCATTTTGAGAGGATTGAGAGGATTTGAGATTGCCTCTCATTATATATATATATATATATATATATATATATATATATATATATATATATATATATATATATATATATATATATATATATATATATATATATATATTATCAGTAGTAAAAAAATGTCCCCTAATGCATTTTAACACCTTAATAAACAGTAAACAGTATGTGTACATCATACATATAACATCTGAAATGTAAAACTAAATCATATATTGAAAAAGTAACTTATTATTTTATTCTGGTGTGTAAAATTATGAGCAGAACTGTAAATGCAACTTTTGGTGTAATCCATGTCAATTTTGTGCAAATCAATTTGAATGTTAAACCTGTTTTTAATCATTCCTTTTTTTTAATGCATCATTATGGATTTTTTATTAAGCACTTAACGTTCTTGTGTGGGATGAAGCGAAGGCTTTTAGCACGTCTGTGTTAATCAGTTCCTGCCGTTTCCTCTGTGCTAATTTCCCTGCAAATAACAAGTGCACTGGCATCCGCTTTCCATGGTTTGGTGCTTTGTTGCCATGGCGCACTGTTACCTGCCTGGTTGCCATGGCAGCGGTGTGGCGTAGGTGGCGGTGCTCACTGTGCCTGGTTTGCTCTCTGTTGCAGTGGCACCAGCTGGAGTTGGGGCTGGGCATCGGCCGGGAGCAGCATCCTGGCGGAGTTCGGGACCCTGCACCTGGAGTTCGTTCACCTGTCCGAACTGTCTGGAAACCCAGTGTTCACTGAGAAGGCAAGAGTCGTTTGTCTTCTAATGATTTACATTAAAGGGGTGGTTGCATGCGATTTCCCTTTTTTTACTTTAGTTAGTGTGTAATGTTGCTGCTTGAGCATAAACAGT
Organism: Pseudorasbora parva; assembly: GCF_024679245.1. Taxonomy (NCBI): domain Eukaryota; kingdom Metazoa; phylum Chordata; class Actinopteri; order Cypriniformes; family Gobionidae; genus Pseudorasbora; species Pseudorasbora parva. The sequence goes on from NC_090178.1 coordinate 5,750,612, forward strand.
ATCTGCAAAGTTACACTTCACCGAATCAAACCCGTAGCCAATACAGCAAATAATATATAATAAAGTTGACATATTCAGAAGCAATTTTTAAAAATGGACTTACCTTTTCCCTTCCAAATGCCAGCGTCGTGATGACAGTGTGGCGCACTTTTTTCCTAGTCCACTGAACAGAGAATTGTGTCGTATGAGACGCAGCGAGGCATTTATACAGTAAAATCGTTAGAGAAATATTGAATATATGTTGATAACAGCCTCTATTAACAGAATTTTGGGAAATAAGACGTAAGAAACCCAATAAAAGCGGCAGTTAAGACTTGAGGCAAAAAAACGTGAATATTTCCATATAAGCTCTTTTCTGACTTTTCCACCTTCCACGAAATCTCTAAATACTCTTGGATAAAAAACAATTGATAACTACTTGAAATTTGTATATTTACTTACCATAAACTGCATAAACGTCTTTTATTCGCTTCCACCTGAATGCGCTAAGAAAATGGCGGCTTCTCCAACTGGTGTCGTCCGTGTTTTTTGCATGACGTGCGTGCTCTCTTTCACGTCCGCGTTCCTGGGTTGCAGGTTAAGAACAACTTTCAACCCAATTTGGGTTAAATCAACCCAGCAGTCTCAACCCAGCGTTTGGGTTGAAAAAACAACCCAGCATTTTTTAGAGTGTACAGCGCTGAAAGTTCGATGCAAACGGAGATATTGTCTTTTAAAGTTACGGCAGTTTATTGCCTACAAAAATGGCCGGTTTGGACTACAACGAGCTTCTTCCTGGTTTGGTGACATCATAAACCCTCGCTAGTCACCGCAGATGTGACTTCTGCCCATAATGGTAAGGGGCGTGGCGTTTCCGGACAACCTGTGCTTGGCACTTCAGCCAATAAAAATACAGGAAACTACATTTGGCCATCTAACCAATCTAAGACCACTGCGTTTTTCGGAGGGATGGGCTTCATAGAAGCAGGAAGCAAACGAGCCGTTTAAAGGACAGTGGAGACAGCGGTGTGGAAATATCAGAAACGGTAAAATATATGAAAAATCTGACATTTAAAAATTATTAAGACATGTTATACTGCGCCCTATAAACACAACCAAGCCTAGAAAAAAAACATGGAACCACACCTTTAATATTTTCACAATACCAATATGGTAGTAGTCGGTACCAATACCAGTAAAATGTCAAGGTTCTCAGTACCAGTTTCGGTACCATAGCAAAAACTATTGATTGACTATTGACAAACTATTAATGATTCATATTTTATTATTTAAGCTATTTAATGCTTAATGTTATTATTTTCAACCCGAATTCTGACCTCGGTGTGTCCCAGTTTGCATACTTGTGCACTATTCTATGCCGTTTTGTAGAGTAAATAATGCAAGTAGTGTGTTTACACTGAAAATTCCCAAACGAAAAAGTAAACTTAAAGCAATCGGATGATGCACTTAATTAACTGGAAAAAAATATATATATATGGGCACTTTACTAATCAACTGTTGCAGCTTTAAGTGCATAGTGTATAGTGTGTAATTTGGGATCCGGGACACATCTTCTGTCTGAAATGATCAGTTTTTAAGGTGCGGCTCCTTTAAGGCTTGTCAGTAAACTGGATGTTATGATTGGATTGAACTTCATTGCATAGGGAACAGTGTCAACGCCCACTCCCTATGGCACATGAGTTAGTGTTTATAAAAACATTATCCATATAAAATCATCATTTATAGACAAAGCAATAATAAATGGTTGACTTACCGTTTGTGGTGCAGCTGCTGTCCGATCAAATACAGTTGGCTGTTTCATCTATCAACAAAAGTTTCTTTGTGGACTCTCCATTACACTGTGGCTTGTTTACAAAACAATCTGCAGTCAGATTATCTTAACAAACATATAATCCTCCATTATGATCCATAACAGCATTAAAATAAACCATCCTTCTGAAGCCTGTAGAAAAATGAGCAAACGATCTGCTTAAACAGGACGTGTCAAAGCAAACGTTCCTTTATGCCTCCATTTGTCCTGTAGTTGGCAGACTGTAAAGTGAGCACACGTCTATATACTGTATCCAATGTCAGTTTGAGTGACTATAATGGGTTTTATTTGCTTTTGACGTCTAGTGTAGACAAATTTCAGCCGTTAATGTTTGTCGTCAGTCGGTTAAAGCCGACTGAACGCCAGTGGGCGGGGCCTATGGTGCGATGAAGTATAACTATTCGCCGATATCTGGATCTGGAAGCGGGAATATGCAAATGTATTTGACATGTGACATCACAGATCCCAAAATATCCAAACGAGCTGGAGCTTGAATAAATAAATGCTTTGTTTATAATGAGTAAGTTTTAAGCTATGAAACTTTATTTGTTTTAATAGGTCAAAGACCTCTTATATGTCAAAAGATCAAGGAAAATTTGATTTCTCATGTCATGACCCCTTTAAGACTTAATCCGTTATCAGAACATTACTGTTTCAGATTCAGTCCGTCATTTTAATACAGTTGTCACTCCTGAAACTTTGCAGAGTACTTGCGTAGCAACATGAAAAATAAAATGTTATCCGAATTATGAATGGGTTGTATACAGAAAGCTCTCATTACAATCATAAAATCTCTTATTTACATCGTCTTCATACTTTGTTGGTTATAAAGAAAGGATTTGTGAGCACGCAGAGCTCATGCTGAACAGACTCCGGTGAATTGAGCAGATTCTGACATTGCGTTTACTCACTCAACAAGCATCTCTGTGATAGGCTACAATGCTCAACGCACACATTACATTGTGTGGTTTTGTTAGTTATAACGAAATAATTCGCGAGCATGCAGAGTTTGGTACTCGGTAAGTATTGACTCGGTACTGAAGTCCTTTGACAACTCAAATTTAAATGGAGAGGACGGGATACAGATATTAAATGAACTATGTGGTTTTGTGTTTTTTGTTAGGTGATGAACATCCGAAAGCTGCTGAACAAAATAGAGAAGCCTCATGGTCTGTATCCCAACTTCCTGAGTCCCGTCAGTGGTAATTGGGTTCAGCGTAAGTATATAATATTTCTGATTTGAAATCGTTTGAAATGAATAGAAACTCTTTCTAGCTTTCTTTATTTCTCTATATAGAAGGAAAGAATGTCTGTGTGTTTATGTCTGTTTTGCTTTCCTGTAGCTCAACCAGTAGAGCGTGGCGCTAGCAACGTAGTAGTACTCGTAGTACCCGTATGAGCGGTTGTTATCTGGAAATATATCTGAAATAACATACCACTGGAATGCGCGATTGACCAATCAGAATCAAGTATTTCACAGAGCCCTGTAATAAATATATATATATATATATTATATATATATATATATACACACACACAAAATATTTCTCCAGACAACAAATCATAATATCTTGTGGAGTTTCTCATATAAGTTTGTCTCAGGATGTCTTCTGGAAAACAAGACAAAAATACTGATTAAGAAAAATCGAAATCAAATCTATACAATCTACATTTGTCCACCATTGCATATTTAACACCTTAATAAAATAAATGCACCATGGCCAAATTAAATTAGGTGGTGTGCATGTCAGTTCTGTGCAGCTATTACTGTAGAAAAATGCTTTGTATTGTTGGATCGGCGGCATTATCGATGGTACCAAAATATATTAAAAAAATAATATTTGCCAGGTGTGACAGATTATAGAATGTCACTAATGACAGCTGTTCCTATTCACTGGAAGAACTGATTTCTCTGCGCACACATTTTATTTGGGCCTTCCCATCACCCAGCACTAAAAACCTTTAATCATTAAGACTAAAAAAAGCACAAATATTCCAAATATTCAAATGTAATAAAACCATACGGCCTGTGCATGTCTCGGACGATGTGCTTTAAAGTGTAAAAGTGTGAAATCTTGTTGTAAACAACATCAGTGCCAAGTGTTTTGTCATTTTTATAAAGTTTGCAAAACAATATTAATGCCAAAAAAGAAAAAAGACACATTTTTCTCAGTGCATTATTGAGTTTTTACAGTTCTTTCATTGTATCAAGCATACATTCAGTGCAGTGTGTCCAATTTTGTGACTGGTGGCTTCTGTTTCGTTCTTTTTCATTTTTATTTCTGTTGGTTTATCACTGGCTTGTGCGCTGGGTCATAAGAGAGCGGCTCTTTGAGTTTCACAATGCAATTATTCTGGCATCCATGACATCAATTGAGCCAGTGCGGCTCTCCTGTCAAGCAGGGACATAAGCCCATGGCCAAGAGTTATTAAAATGATAATAAATCCCATTACCTTTCGAAATTGAATCTTTCAGATTCACCTGAAAAACATAAGAAACATTTTTTTTCTTTAACAGGGTGAATGTAATCTGCAACTGCAGCACTAATTGGTGTGGCTTGAGAATGCCTAATGCGTCTCAGAGATAGCGAGATGAGCGCGGATGAGGCCGCGACTCCCTCGTTCTGATTTGCATGTCAAAAGAGCGGAGGGCGGACACAAACATTCCTGGCCTTATATTTGTTGATTCTGATTATAGTACCTAGATCATCATCCCTGAACCCAACACTATGAAGAGTGAGCATAGAAATAGAAACCATTCACTTCTAATCCTGGGATAAGAATCAATAAACGAACAGCAATAAACGAATCCATGAAATCTGCTCATGTGTGTGTGTGGGTGTGTGTATAATGTATGTATGTGCATTTGTGTGTCAGTGTATGTGTGCGTGAATGTGTCTGTGTGTGTGTCCCAATACTGTGTAAAACTATAAATATTTTTTACCAAAAAATGTTTTTGCGTGGGTGTATGTGTGTGTTCATGTGCCTTCATACTGTGTATGTGTGTCTCTGTCTGTGTCCATGTCTGTGTGTGTGTCTCTGTCAATGTCTATGTCCGTGTGTGTGTGTGTGTGTGTGTGTGTGTCCGTGTTTGTGTCCGTGTGTGTGTTCAAGTCTGTGTTTGTGTGTGCGTGCGTGTGTGTGTGTGTGTGTGTGTGTGTGTGTGTGTGTGTGTGTGTGTGTGTGTGTGTGTGTGTGTGTGTGTGTGTGTGTGTGTGTGTGTGTGCGTGTGTGTGTCTGTGCATGTGTGTCCCTGTCTGTGTCCATGTCTGTTTTTGTGTGTGTGCGTGTGTGCGTGTTTGTGTGTGTGTGTGAGTGTGTGTGTCCATGTCTGTGTATGTGTGTGTCTCTGTCTGTGTTGTGTGTGTGTGTGTGTCCGTGTCCGTGTGTCAGTGTGTGTGTCCATGTCTGTGTGTATATGTGTCCCTGTCTGTGTCAATGTCTCTGTGTGTGTGTGTGTGTGTGTGTGTGTGTGTGTGTGTGTGTGTGTGTGTGTGTGTGTGTGTGTGTGCGTGTGTGCGTGTGTGTGTGTGTGTGTGTGTGTGTGTGTGTGTGTGTGTGTGTGTGTGTGTGTGTGTGTGTGTGTGTGTGTGTGTGTGTGTGTGTGTGTGTGCGTGCGTGTGTGTGTGTGTGTGTGTGCTTGTTTCTATCCCAGTGGGGACTTAAACCTGAATGCACACAGACTCATTGGGAGTCATGTCACTGTGGGGACCTAAATTGAGGTCCCCATGAGGAAGCAAGCGTATAAATCATACAGAATGAGTTGTTGTGTAATGGGCAGGTCACAAATGAGTGCAGTTATCTTTTATTTGTTGACATATTTCTTTGTTGAAACGGGAAGTTGAAGCTAAACAATTCATACTGCAATGCACAATAAAAAAAAATCGCATTGCCCCTAAAAATAGGCTTAATTTTCTTCCTTCCGAATATTTTCATCATGATTTGGGGGTTGTAGAGTTCAGAGTTTGTTTTGTCGTCTTCTCATTTTCTCAGATCATGTCTCGATTGGAGGACTCGGGGACAGTTTCTACGAGTACCTGATCAAATCCTACCTGATGTCAGATAAGACGGACGAGGAGGCCAAGAAGATGTACTACAGCGCCATGGAGGTACGGTCATACCTCTGACTGATCGTTCTAAACATCGTAACATTTTATAAGCTATTATGTATTTTTCTGGCAATTTAGTTGCATGTGTTATTTCTGGTCTTCAGTATAATCAGTAAATAATAAAGAGAAATGAATGTTTGCACAGGTGGTAAGTGTGTAAAGTAGATTAGATTAAGATTCGATTCAGCTCTCATTCTGACCTGAGAGGAGAAATATAACCGCGATACGGAGAGAGCGAACACATTCTCACTTCATTTGGATAGCCTTTTCATTAGATAATGTCTCGCTTGAAGAATGTGGTCTACCAAGATAATTAATAATCAAGAAAGGGCAACTTTATCAGCCTAATGTTAAACTATATAGCATATCTTCAAATATCCAGTCCTGTGTACAATGCTTTGGATTAGTTTGAGGTGGAATTATTGATGTGAAATATATGATGATATTTGATCTTTAACTCTGTATCTTGATCATGAATTTTGATTTCATGTTCACTGTTAAAGGTGCACTATGTAGTATTTTTGCAGTAAAATAGCCAAAAACCACTAGGCCGAAGTTGAGTACGTACAATATCCCAAATGTTTCCAACTATTTGTAAATTGTGAGAAAATTGCTATTTTAACTAAGGACCGGGGTCGAGTCAGCATAGCGTTTGAGCGAGTCGCCTGTCAATCGCGTCATATCTGCGTTACCCTCGGTTTCGGGTTTTACTTGTCAGGAGCGCTTTACTCTTAGCAGTGTGAACAAGTGAACGCACTGAGTAACGTCATAACATCATTAAACACACTTAAATGTATCTAATATGATAAACAGAGCTGTTTTACCTCATAATCATAACCGGAAGGATCATGTGCAGGCGCCCGGCGAATGTGTCCCGCCCCGTCATAATAAAAGTCCCGGTGCTCGCAAGCCGTGTGCTGGTTTAACAATCGCTCAAGCGGCCGTGCTCAGCTCCACAACACTCGGTCCTGCTCTGCTTCACACTACAGTAACGTTAATAACCGCATCCATGAACATGATTTCTGCCCGTGTCCTATCTTCCACCGGCTGTGAGGTGAAGACCACATGTCCCAAGATACTGCGCTCACACATGGCGTCATCAAACTACGCCTTTGTTTTGAATAGGCGCCCTCCAGTGGACGGAAAGTTGCATAGTGCACCTTTAAGTGGTTTGTAGACGTTTAATGATGCAAAATGGAGGAAACTGATGACACAACCATGGAGAAAAATCTTCTGAACAAGTTTTGTTTGGGTCTTGGAGAGGAAGACGCAAGGAAAGAGCAGAGCAGAACAAAACGATGAGTCATTTGCTATTGATCGTCCATGATGGCTTGTGCTGTTTTGTGCTTCTCTAAAGAAGCGAAAACATAAAAACTCAGAGGGAAGAGACGGATTTCAGCAGACTCTCTGAAATAAACAGCACTGAGATGTTTTCCCGTATAGTCTTTGGCAGATTTATACACCTTCAAGTGTCAAAGTCCTGAAAGAATCTCAATGAGGCTTGACTTCAATTCACCACGCTGCATACAGCCTTATACTATACATAAAACATTTCATGCATAAATGTCGGCACCTAAGGCAATATGTGCACGCCGTCCCAGTTTTATATGTGCATAGATTCAAGCTTTATTGAAATCCAGTGTCGCCTTGATTTCAAGGCACTTTACAAATCTAACGGATGTTTCATCCACTCTTACACCAAACACGTCCATCCATCTGTTTTTCATTGGAAGCGTATTCGACTGCGATGAATAGCTGCACAATCTTCAGCATGCATGTATTGTTTTGAAAAATCTCCAGCACTCAAAAAGCGATGGTAGCTGAAATGTTGCATTGCTGCATTCTCAGGCCATTGAGACGAACCTGGTGCAGAAGTCTCCGGGTGGATTAACGTACGTGGCCGAGTGGCGAGGCGGCATCCTGGACCACAAGATGGGGCATCTGGCCTGTTTCTCCGGCGGGATGATTGGCATCGGTGCTGATGACGGCCCGGCGGGACAGAAGCAGCACTACCTGGATCTGGCAGCTGAAATCACTCATACCTGCCATGAGTCCTACAGCCGCTCAGGTCAGTGCACTCAAAGAGACTTTTAGAGTCTCAATATACAATGTTAGTTGGAGTAAGGAGTGTGTGATATATATCGTGTATGATAATTGTTGTTTTAATGATATGCATTCTGACATTATCACGTATATCACTTACTTTACAAAAACAACCCAGATAGTGCAAGCATACACTTAGTCTAGTAGGTTAGAGTAGTGCATGTGTGTAATAGGAGTGCACGCTTTTATTGCGTGATCTGGTCTATTAGAGAGGGGGGTCTAAAATTATTTCATGCATTCTGAGTTTTTACATTGGTAAAGAATTGATTCTCATGCTAAACACGGCCAAAATGTCAAAAAAAAAATGAGTTGGACGTATGACGGAGTATTTATTCACTGCTAAATTAAAATATCAAACACACAATAAAATAACGTTATCAACCAGTTATTTCAAACAAGCATTTCTGTTCAGAACATTTCAATTTAATTCTGTTTTTGTGTATATGTGTGTTCCTGTTAAAATTTAGTTTGTTTCTGGTTATTATTTATGTTCCCTGAGGTGCTTCAGAGCCCTGATGCAGCGTGACAGAGCTGACTTTTGTGTAATAAACATAATATATTTTACATAAAAAGGCGAAATTAATTGGCACAGTTTTTTTTATTGTTCAGCTAAATCTATTAAAAATAGTTTTTGCTTACTGAAATAAGGTTTGAATAAATATATTAAAGGGGTGGTTGATTATGATTTGACTTTTTTTTACTTTAGTTAGTGTGTAATGTTGCTGATTGAGCATAAACACCATCTGCAATATTATGACGATCAAAGTTCAATGCAAAAGGAGATATTTTTTTCAAAGAAATCACTTTTTAAGGACTACAAAAAAACGGCTGGTAGAGACTACACAAACTTCTTCATGGGTTAGTGACATCACAAACCCTAAACTTTACTTAAATCCTGCCCCGGGAACACATTACAAAAGGGGTGAGATTATCATGGCAGAATATGCTAATCAATGACTTGAAGATAGTCAACTCCACATCAGCTACGTGAATTCAGAAACATCCCATCTCATTCTACATGTTTTTACTTCTTCTTGAGTCTCTCCATCAGTGTCTAACTCCGGTTTGAACATCGTTGCGTGTCTGCATGAGGTTATCAGAGCTGCTAACAGAAGTTCTTGAAGCTCCGCCCCATGAGCACTAGCTAATTTGCATTTAAAGGGACACAAAAAAACAGTTTTTGCTCACCCTCAAAAAGAGACAATTTTAACATGCTTAAAAAAAATTATCTATGGGGTATTTTAGGGTATAACTTCTATAACTTCACACACACTCTCATTCATTCGTTCATTTATTTATTTATATAGCACCTTACAGACTACCACCGTAGTTCCAAAGTGCTGTACATCGCAGTTAAAAGAAAACCAACAATACAACAAGACAAAATACAAAAACATCCATGTACTGATGTACTAAAATGCCAGAGAGTACGGATACATTTTTAAGCGATCCTTGAAAACATTTAGATTTATGGAAGATCTAACATCCAACGGCAGGCTATTCCATAATCTAGGACCAGCGACAGAGAAAACACGATCACCTTTCATTTTGAGACGTGCACGGGGAACAGTTGAAACAAACTTGTTTGCTGATCTTAGACTTTTGCCTGCACTATAGGGCTTAATAAGCTCAACTAAATATTCAGGTGCTATTTCATGCAGAGCTTTTAAAACATACACTAAAATGTTGTACTGTATCCTAAAATGTATTGGTAGCCAGCCTAGAGACGCTAATAAGGGAGTAACACGGTCCTTTTTTCCACCATTCATCAATAGCCTTGCAGCAGCGTTTTGTACAAGCTGCAAGCGTGCAATGTGTGTGTGACACATCCCGACATAAAGTGCACTACAGTCGTCTAAACGGGAAAAAATATATGCATGGACTACTTTTCCAGGTCAGTGGCTGAGAGTATGGGTTTCAGTTTGGCTATTGCTCTTAAATAAAAGAAGCAATTATGGACCACTGTCTTCATCTGCCGATCAAAAGTCAAAGATGACTCCCAAGTTTCTTTATTTGTTCCTGCAGGTACCCCTTCCATGGGCCTAAGTTTTCGTTTACTGTTGGGCTACCAGCCGTGCGACCAAAAATAATAATTTCAGTTTTGTTTTCATTCACTTGAACAATATTTTCAGTCATCCACTCTGGGGACATCAGAGACTTACTCACATCTAGTAAAAAGGAGCAATCAACCACCCCTTTAATTTATAACTAACTGAAATAAATAAATAGAAGTACTAAAATTAGTAAAACTAAAACTGAAATAATAAATGTAAGAAAAATATATATGTATTTTTTTGTATTAAATGTAACTGTTATGGTGTAAAACAGAATGTGTTGCTGGGATTTGACTTACAAAATAGCTCCTACTGATCTTTGAGAAAACATTGAAAGGCAGCTCAGAAATATTCCTTTGTCTTATCTTTCTCTTCATGCTTCCAGCTTGTCTGTGTTTCTGAAAATCCAATCTGTTGCCGTTCAGATAGAGGAAGGCCATTACTCTCCTGGATAATCACGGGCTCTTTCAACAGACTGTGTTGGTTTCTTAGACATCAGAAGCAAACAAACGAGATGAAGTCGAACCTGGTTCAGATCAAAAATAGCACAAATTGCACCGGTCTTCACAGCGCTCTCATCAAGAGATATAGCAGGAGCGGAGGACGAGTGAACATGTTTGATCTCGTCACTGCACACAATGTCTGACCCTACGTCTGTCTTAAAATATAACACGACTGCTGCACGGGCTGAACATGTGAATGAATCTCAGCAAACCTGCTGATAACATTTTATACAACAAAATCTAAAGACACTATTGCTTTTAGAAACATTACGATTTCTTTTAGGGATGCGCGATATCAGTATCGGCCGTTATGCTGTATGCTCATTTTTAATCTTAATGTTACCAGCCTGATAAAAAAAGTGGACTATACATTAAAGCTGATAAATAATGGATTATTTCCTTTAGCTAAGACACCATGATGATTTTTAATTGCTCTAAATATGATTTGGAATCCCTTAAAAAATGGAAAATAGGCTACATACCATTATAAGAACATTATAATTGTGTGCTTGGGATGGGGCTTTTAATAGCGAGACTTTACTTTTTACAATCAGGCTTTCTGACTATAAAATAATTTTAAATTATTTATTAAAATAAATTTAGATTTACCGGCCAATATATTGGCTGTCGTCTTTCAAATAAAAATGATCATTGGTTATCGATATCGGCCAAAATGTTCATAGATTCCTAATTTCTTTACATTGTGTTTATTATTTTAATATTTTAAAGATAATTTAACCCCCAAATTCTCATTCCATAATCCAAAAAGAAAAAACATTTATTGTGAAAACATTTATTTGTGATTTAAATATAATCTCAATTTTGAAGTATTTATACATAATTGCAGAATTTGTTGTATTGCCTTTAACCCTCATCCTTCCCTCAGGTAATTTTGACCTGAAACTCTGTTCTTTTTTCTTTTTTTAAATAAAAAATGTAGTGGTCCAAGCCCCTTGCACTTTTGTCGCACTTGAACCACGAATGCTAAAAAATTTTTTTACAAATCCTTTCCTCGCTTGTCAATTTGACCTCCTTAGGAATTAATGGAATTAGAGGAATACTGCAGTACACAGAAAAAAAAGAAAAAATACTAAAAATGTACCAAAAAAGTCTTGAACCCCTAATGAATTATTTCAAGATGTGTATCTGAATGCATACTGAAGACCTGACTTTAGGACCCAGCGGAACAGCTCATTCGCCCCATATAGAGCTATACGGCCATCTAGTGGCAGGGGTCATGAAATATGTTATAATTCTATATATTTTTCCACAAGAGGTCAGCAAAGACACCCAATGTAAAATATTTTGAGCTGAATTAAAAGGGTTATGCATGAAATTGTGAGTTATTTTGAATTTAAGTCGAAAGAATGTGCTTAAATTATTATTTATTTATCATTTATTGATCAAATGTAATAATTTAAAGCTACACTGTGTAACCTTTTTAGTTTATTCTTAGCTAAAAACACTTAGTTCTTTCAAAAATATATGTGCTCATTAATGCATATTTACTTCTTTCAAGTAATAAAGTATTCCTGTAAGTTTATAATATGCCATTGAAAATACATACGGGTGAGGGGTTCGAATGCCGGTCGCCATGTTGCCCCTCCATCTTGAAAGTACATTAGCCAAAGAGGGACATACCCGTAAATTCAAGCTTCGCTTTTCGGGTTTTAAAACTCGATGGCACCGTGTCGAATGTGAAGAGGGGGATTGCCATGTTAATCTTGGACTAAATCGCCCACCGTTGGAGTTCAAACGAAATCAGAATTGAGAGGAACAGAAACTAATATTCACTGATGGTCATATACCTTTACACCGCTAGATGGGGGAAAATATCACACAGTGAAGCTTTAAAGGTAAATAAAATAGTAAAAAAAAAAAAAAAAAAAATGCTTTTAAAATAGAAAATTTTATCAAAATGAAATGAAATAAGCTTTATGGACAAAAAGTATCATTTTAGTATTCATTTTGATCTATGGTAGAAGCAAAATTACCATAATAAAATGTGAAT